>NW_027639945.1:0-1000 GCF_949606895.1 Notothenia rossii | reverse complement strand
CAAACTTCTTCGTGACATGGAAGCTTTGCTGTGCTATGCTCTGCTGCAGAAAGCTACCCGGGGCCATCTGTCATTTTACCCAAGAAGGTGAACAGACTGTGTGCCTGAACTAGTTCCAAGATTTTCATGCTACCACACCCACTACATATTGCAGGGGTACAGTATCACTGTCACCAGCTTTGTGCTGCATATTCATCAGTTTCAGCTGTTTTTCAGAGTTGTACCATCAACAGTGCTGATTCTCTCAAATGACCCCTAAATATAACCCTCCAATGAACACTGAAATATTGAAACATCCAGTACAGTATGCCTGAGATGAATGCGTTGATTATCCAGAGTATGAACGATATGAATAAATAATCTTTAATGCAGTGTATTTTTTATTAAAAGTTTAGTAAGGAAGGAGCCTGTATTTGAATTAAACGCTTCTCATATGCGTCCATTGATCAAATGCAAGGCCATATGTTTGTTTCGTTATCATTCTGTTCATTAATGCATCGCACCAGTACAGTGGAGATGAGGCAGACTGATGCAGCTCCAAACATATGCTGTTCATTTTTTATCCTGGAGCCATCGCTTCCTGCTTCAAATCTGGGATTATTTAGCAGAGAGAGAGACATAGATCTGGTTCGGTTGTGAATGTGGCATTCAGCCCATATGGTCTCACACAAAAGCTGCGTGTGGGTTCCACAATTCCCTGGATGCACAAGTGTAATTTTGAGGCCATAAAAACACACAGTTGTGCTAAAAGAAACTTGTATTTTCTTTACTTGCAGCCTGTTATTTGCACTGACTGCTATAATGGCCCAATTCCAACTCTTGAAGCCTGACAGACTTCAAACTCTCATTCTTGCTTTATCAAGGTACAATTTGACTTTATGGTTTAGAATGATAACATCATTAAAGTATATAGGCACTCTTTTCTATTGATGTGATCGTTGTTGTAACCAAGTGCACAGTTTTGATTTATTTCTTAGTACTATAGGAAGGTCTTTATAGT
>NW_027639946.1:0-15000 GCF_949606895.1 Notothenia rossii | reverse complement strand
CCAGCCCCAAACGCGCCTCGGGTCCACCAGAGAGGCTCCGGGACACCGTGCGCAACAGGCGGTGTCCAACAGCAGCGCCGCAGCTTTCACCTCCATCCAGGAGTTTTCCGGCAGTGGAGTCCCAAGAGGAGGCCGAAGCACACCTGAAAGTAATCCACACCATACTACAACTTCTCCGGTGAGATCCCCGGACTTTACGCACAGGACCCGTTCAGAATCACCCGAGGACGCATCGCAAAACTCTGTTGGAGACGCTCAAAGTGCCCAAAGAGCACACTCGCTGACCAGAAACACTCCAGAGTCCAGTGTCCCCCCCACAGCTCTGTCCGGTAACGCAGTGGAGATTCCCTTCCCGAGGCAGAGGCCGGAAACAACCAGGACTCCGAGTGTTGGGGACGCTCGGGATCCGCACAGTATCCATCACAGGAACTCCGTTTTCTATGATGTTTACCCGGCAGATCGCAGGAACAGAATCACTGCGCGCCCTCCACCAGGACCGGGGTATGGCACCAGGTTCTTCCACAACGGTGAGGCGAACAGGAGACTCTTTAACCAAAGTAACACGTTTTAGAACAACATCATTCTTGATTTATAAGACTATGAAATAAAAAAAGTTCTGGTTAGGGTTATGAATTGAAACGCTTACTCGTGTTTACTAAGAATTTGAAACCCATACTATGAAAAAAAAGAACCAACAAGCGAGGATGACCCAAAAAAATCTAATTCATTTTAATGAGAGTGAGAGTTGGTCTTCTACTAATGACATCATTATTATCTGCAGTATGAGAGCCTCGGAGCCAAATGGAAGTTAATGGCTGTTTAATCGACTGGAAGTGAGCCATTAGTGCAGGATTTGGCCAGCAGTGGTGCAGAAGATAATGAAGTTATGAGAGTATTAAGTACCCAAAGTTCTCCATTTAATAAACTGTCAAACTCTGCTGTTAATAGTATATGAAATTAAATTAGGTACAAAGGTAAATACTTGTTTTCCATTGATATTTGTTTAGTAAATAAGAAGTTAAACTTCAAAATGTTTATGAATTGTAACGCTTCCTCCCCTTTTCCAGAAGAATTAACTAGTTTGAAGACCTTACTTTTTGGAAGTATTAATGGAAAGTAAATGCATTTCTGGTTGAGTCAGTTTACATTAATTTCATTTATTTTTCCTGCAGGCCTCCCAGACCTGGTTCCTGACCCGTACTACATCCAGGCTGCCTCTTACATCCAGAGGGTTCAGATGTACGCACTGCGCTGTGCTGCTGAAGAAAACTGTCTCTCCAGGTACATTCTTTTATTTGTTAGAAACCACAACACCTTAAAGAGGCCCTATTTTGCTTGTTGGGGTTTCCTTTTTTCTCTAGATCAGGGGTGTCAAACTCATACACAGTGGGCCAAAATAAAAAAATGGGTACTAGTCGAGGTCCGGACTGGTTCAATGTTTATTGCAGAACTTATTGAAATGAACGTATTGCACATACTAAACCTGGAACTAACAAAGCTTCAATTATTGCCTATAAAAACAACATGAAACATTAAATAATCAGTTGCATTCATTTCTTATGGCTCTATCTGCAGCTTTTCCAGAGTCATTTCTTATGATTACATTTTTCCACAGGCCAACAACAGCTTCAACAAAACTATTTCCCTCAAAGAGAAACCAAGCATGCCCTGTTGTCGTGAGAGAGAAAGTGCAGAAGGAAACATCCATTAAACTCAGTGTGCTGCTCTGTGATGCTAGCTCAGATACTTGGCATCTCATCTTGGGTGCAAGGTCATCAATGTTTGGGCTCAGGCTCTGAGCTGAGGAGACCCTCAGGATGGAGTGAAGGTGTGCGTGCCAGATCTAAAAGGAATTACAAATTATCCTGCGGGCCGAAATTAAATCCACCAAGGGCCTGATTTGGCCCCCGGGCCTTGAGTTTGACACATGTGCTGTAGTGTGTTCTAGAGGTTTGTGTGCATGTAAATGGTCTGCAAGAGGTGCTGCAGCACAGGCAGTGTGAGAACAATAAAGAGCTTTTTTAACATTAAAGCACAGAGACAAGTCACAGTAGAGACACTGCATACTGATATGAACCTGAATATCCCTTTGAAGTGTCAGTCAAGGCAAGATCAATTGAATGAGTGAACTAGTGGAGAAAAGGGTACATTAAGTCAGTCTTAATTCACTTTTTTAATGATTTTTGACTAACAATTTTTATGCACAAGCTCTCTACTGTGTAATGAGAGGTTTTAAACACAAGCATCAATACTTTGAAATAAAGAAATAGGATCTTTTAGTTCCTGTGAGGTTGCCACATTGGGAACCTCACAGGAGGTGAGGTCTGGCCTCGCTCCCATCTGGACTCTTTAGCAGAGCGGCTGAGATCCTCTGATCTGAGCCGCTGAGATCCTCTGATCTGAGCGGCTCTTTCCAAATAAAAAGAATCTGTGAAGTGAACGGCAGAGGATTCCTGAGGTGACTCAAAACCTCAAGGTGATGGAGCGTTATGTAAACTCAGGAGACGGAGGGTGATGTGCAGTGTGAGGGTGATGTGAAGCTGCCAGTGGACACACGTACGTTCAAATCCATTCATGTTTTCATGCCAATATCAAATCCAGCGCAATATATTTTACAACAACCATTTTATTAGATCTCAGGATGTTTTTTAAACTACTTCCTTAATTGTTGTTGCATCGCTGCTAATCTTACCTTAAAGATATCCAGTGTTGCAGAGTTGAACATGTACTTAATTTACATTTTGCAGTCGCTTGAGGGGGGTCCAAAAACATTCATATTTGCATAGGGATTCAAGTTGCTCAATTCCTTTTCCGCCTTTATTTCTGTAGTAAGAAAATTGAAACTACACTGTAAAATGTTTGGCTGTAAAATTACAGTAAATTACTGACTACTAGTTGCATGGATTTCATAACAATTTACTGTAAATATTTCACAGTAATTGACTGTAAATATTTCACAGTAATTTACTGTATATATTTTACAGTAAATTAGAATAAAAGTACAACTAAATACTGTGACTTTACAGTTGCCATGCCCATGGAATTACTATGATATAGCAGTACAGAGCTGTGGTATTATGGTACCTTGCTGTATTCATAAATTACAGTAATTACCTGTATTTTCAAACTTTTACTGAAACTACAAATTAATTTGGGCGGGAAAAGGAAATAATCTTTTTTTTTTAACCATTGTTTCTAATTCAAGATTCAAGGCTGTTATTGTCATTGGTACCAAGCTACAGTCCTTGAAACAAAGCTTTTAAATGAGCTTCCCCAACCCTGAAGATCTCACAAACCTCTTTGTAATCTTGGTTCCTCCTCTTCTCTCCTCAGGTCTGCGTCTCAGCCCAGTGTCAGAGACCTGGACTACAGGGTTCTGCTGCGGTTCCCTCAGCGAGTGAAGAACCAGGGAACCGCAGACTTCCTCCCTGTGAAGCCTCAGCACGAGTGGGAGTGGCACAGCTGCCACCAGTGAGTTCATACCAAACCAGTCTGTGCCTGGACTCTTCCTTGAAACACATTCTACGTATTACTTTGACTTATTGTTTGGAAAGTACTGAATGTCCTCTTCCAATATCAGAGTCCACATGATAACAAAGGTATCCCAACTGTAGCTGTGAACATGACAGGATGTGTGATTACATAGAAGAGCATCAGGACTGTTTGAGGCATATGATAGCTATGTGATTAACATGATGATTCAGCCTCTATGGAGAGAGACATATGACAAGCATGATCATTTCTGACGTGGAGCTAATCTGAAGTAAACATTGAATACTGCTTTCTATTCCTCCATCTTGTGACTGTGGAACTCCCTCTCTTGGATATCAGCATGTGAAGGACACTGTTCAGGAACTAGTTGATGCTCTGTATGTGATGACTACTTCCATTCTGGAGAGGATCACAGATGCATGGATCCTAAGTTTGAAGCTCAAGCCGGTGACGAGTGATATTTTAACACTTATAGTTAAAGATATCCCCCCCCCCCCCCCCCCCCCCCCCTGTGTGCAGACATTACCACAGCATGGAGGCGTTCAGTGACTACGACCTGCTGGACGCCTCCTCGGGTCAGAAGGTGGCTGAGGGACATAAAGCCAGTTTCTGTCTGGAGGACACTTCCTGTGATCAGGGGGTGAGGCGGCGTTTCGCCTGCACGGCTCACACTCAGGTCAGTCCATCATTTATTTATTCTTCTAAACATCTAGACATTATTTTATTCATTCATCAGCTACATCTGGTTCTCCTCAGGGTCTCAGTCCAGGCTGCTACGACACGTATCACGCCAACATCGACTGCCAGTGGATCGACATCACCGACGTTCCACCGGGAAACTACATCCTGAGGGTGGGAGAACATTAACCATTTATTATAATATAGAGAGGTGGGAAGTAGTGGAGTGAAAATACTAGGTTAGTGTACTGAAGTACATGTTTCTGGTACCAGTACTTTACTCCACTACTTATTTTTCTGAAAACGTTCTAATTCTTACATTTTGAACCCAAATACCTGTACTTTCTACTTCTTACATGTTGAACACAAATACCTGTACTTTCTACTTCTTACATGTTGAACACAAATACCTGTACTTTCTACTTCTTACATGTTGAACACAAATACCTGTACTTTCTACTTCTTACATGTTGAACTCAAATACCTGTACTTTCTACTTCTTACAAGTTGAACTCAAATACCTGTACTTTCTACTTCTTACATGTTGAACTCAAATACCTGTACTTTCTACTTCTTACATGTTGAACACAAATACCTGTACTTTCTACTTCTTACATGTTGAACTCAAATACCTGTACTTTCTACTTCTTACATGTTGAACTCAAATACCTGTACTTTCTACTTCTTACATGTTGAACACAAATACCTGTACTTTCTACTTCTCACATGTTGAACACAAATACCTGTACTTTCTACTTCTTACAAGTTGAACTCAAATACCTGTACTTTCTACTTCTTACATTTTGAACCCAAATACCTGTACTTTCTACTTCTTACATGTTGAACACAAATACCTGTACTTTCTACTTCTTACATGTTGAACACAAATACCTGTACTTTCTACTTCTTACATGTTGAACTCAAATACCTGTACTTTCTACTTCTTACATGTTGAACTCAAATACCTGTACTTTCTACTTCTTACATGTTGAACTCAAATACCTGTACTTTCTACTTCTTACATTTTGAACCCAAATACCTGTACTTTCTACTTCTCACATGTTGAACACAAATACCTGTACTTTCTACTTCTCACATGTTGAACACAAATACCTGTACTTTCTACTTCTTACAAGTTGAACTCAAATACCTGTACTTTCTACTTCTTACATTTTGAACCCAAATACCTGTACTTTCTACTTCTTACATGTTGAACACAAATACCTGTACTTTCTACTTCTTACATGTTGAACCCAAATACCTGTACTTTCTACTTCTTACATGTTGAACACAAATACCTGTACTTTCTACTTCTTACATTTTGAACCCAAATACCTGTACTTTCTACTTCTTACAAGTTGAACTCAAATACCTGTACTTTCTACTTCTTACAAGTTGAACTCAAATACCTGTACTTTCTACTTCTTACATTTTGAACCCAAATACCTGTACTTTCTACTTCTTACATGTTGAACACAAATACCTGTACTTTCTACTTCTCACATGTTGAACACAAATACCTGTACTTTCTACTTCTTACATGTTGAACACAAATACCTGTACTTTCTACTTCTTACATTTTGAACCCAAATACCTGTACTTTCTACTTCTTACATGTTGAACACAAATACCTGTACTTTCTACTTCTCACATGTTGAACACAAATACCTGTACTTTCTACTTCTTACATGTTGAACACAAATACCTGTACTTTCTACTTCTTACATGTTGAACACAAATACCTGTACTTTCTACTTCTCACATTTTCCAAACAGGCTGGTTCCTTTAGTCTGAATGTGTGTTTGGTGGCGTGATCATTATTATTTAGAGTCATTGCGTGCCTATTGATTTGAACACGATCCGTGTATCCATAATTTCCTGGTCTTCTCTAAAGAAGAGGGACCAATGTAAACGTTGTCATGTTGCCGTTGGTCACCATGGAAACATTCATTAGCTAACAATTACATTATTGTTCTATTAATATAAAGGGAGGTCAGGTACTCTTTAAAACAGCTGCTAGTTATGGGTACTTTTTACTGAAGTACATTTCAAAGCCTCTTTACTTTGACTTGAGTAAAGAAGTTTAGTCAGTACTTCTACTTTCACCAGAGTATTTTTAAACACGAGTATCTGTACTTCTACTTGAGTAAAGGATGTGTGTACTTTTGCCGTCTCTGATAATATATATATATATATGTCATTGCAATCATCATGAATGATTAACTTCACAGCATGTTTTCATATCACTGCAATCAAAGGAAATATTTAGCTGCTTCTCAGGCAGACATGTGAAGTCATTTCGTCTCAAGCAAGTGTCAAGTAATTCTTCCTTATCAAGTCTGGTAAAAAGTCAAATTGAGTCCTTTCACACACGCAAAAATGTTGTTCAATTCCTTTCTGTGCATGCAGAAGTGCTGGATAATATTTGCTTCATGTCGGGAAACAGCTTTGCATCCCATCAAGTGTAACCTTAGTGAATCTTTAGTTGAAAGAAAGACGGTGACTTTCCTGGATTTTAAAATGTGTGAAATTTCACAAAAATGTAACTTGACTTGATGAGAAGATAAGGAATATATTTTCCACTGGAAGTAAATGTTTGTTCCCACTGTCGCTTCCATATAAGGGAAGTGCGTGGGAGGTAAATGTTAATTTTGCGCATGTTTGGCTTTGTCATCAAGGGAAGTCAAACCCAAAATCAGGTCACCTTTGTCAGCTCTGAAGAGCTCCTGGGAAAACGTTGTTGCCTCAGAAAGTCAAAGCTCTTGTCATATGTTTTTCTAAGGTGGCAGAGAGAGTTGCAAACGTGTTAAAAAACACTTCCAGTTGGAGAAACTCGCTGCAGTTTAAAAAAACGTGTGCACAAACATCTTCACCAAACTGGAGCAAACATGTCTTAGCTAGCATTACGTGTGTGTGCGTCCCTTTTTAGTGTCCCCCTGGTTTCCGTTGTGTTTTGAGCTTCTTGCAGCGTTTCGTTTTTGCAGCGCTGCACATGTTCCCTCAAGTTGGTGAAGATGTTCGTTCATGTTTCTTGACACAATTCTGCTTATATAATAACACAGTTTCCGAAATTGCAGCACATTTCTCCAGATTGAAATGTTTTGGACCGTTTGCACCTGCCGGCCACCGTAGCTATCCCCATGTTTAATTAAGCATTCGATAGGAGGTCGATGTATTTAAGTCTTTCGTCTCTGCAAAGTCATTTCAGCCATTTCTCAATTCAAGGCAACTCAAAAGTCTTGATCAGTCAATTAGTGAAGAAAAGGGTAAATCTCTTAATTCACTTTTTGTGATTTTTTACTGATTTCTTTTTATGCAGATGTAAAAAACATCTGAAGTGAGTGGCAGAGGATTCCTAAGTCATTTCAGCCATTTCTCAATTCAAGGCAACTCAAAAGTCTTTGATGTCAAAGTCGTGTTTTGAGTCATTTCTCTTTTGTCAAGTACATTCTCCAAGTCGTTAATAAACAGTGACTCGAGTCGACTTGTTCCTCAGTGATCAGACTCCCCCCTCTCTCTCTCAGGTGACGGTGAACCCCTCTCAGGCGGTGCAGGAATCTGACTTCTCCAACAACGAGGTCCTCTGTGACATCCGATACACAGGAGGCTACGTTCAGGCCAGGAACTGCAGGATCACCGTGTGAGTCTCGGATTCCAATCAATCAATCAATCAATCAATCAATCAATCAATCCATTCCACCCCTGAGATTTAAATAAAAGATGAATAGGAAGAGCTCATCCCTGATTCATATTCTCTGTCCCACAGAAGCTGACCTGACTGAAGACTACAACTGAATAATGAATACCTTTTATTGTTGCTTTTAATGTGCCGTTATTTGTTGTTTACCTTTAAAACGTTTTTTGTATTTATGTCTTTATCTTATATTGTAGAGTCGGCTCGATTTTAAATTATGTTATTTGTAAGAAATTAGTGTTTTTTATAGCAATGAAAGACTGTTGTTTGTGTGCAGACAACTTGAGGAAAGCTGAGTGAATACTCTCAGCCACAATGTGCGACTGGATCGGTTGTTTTAAAATAAACTTTTCTACCCTGACATTAACGAGCATTTTGTAATTTAGACAAGAAAGATCTTCTCTGTAATGGAGTGTAGGAATAATCTTTCATTACTTTATTTTGTATTTGTGTCAGACCAAACTCTGTTCAATGTTTATTTATATAGAGAGGCGAAGTCCCTCCCTTTCCGGGGGAGCTCCATGGGACCTTATTTCGGAAAAAGTATGTATTGAAGTCAATGGAGAGAGAAAGATTATCTTTCGATCCCGTTTGAATTGTGCCACGAATTACACATATGATGTTTGTCAATTTAAAAGATAATTTTGCAACTCAAAAAAATAAAAATGTGTTGTAAAATTGTGAAGTAACACTTTTTTGCTGTGAAACCGCTCAATGAACTACATCTCCCGTCTCGCACCACACACCCAGACGGCCGTCACGTTGGCACATTTCACTTCTTTCTTTCAGAATGAGGCGGAAAGTATTAAAAGAGGTGAAAATCACTCCAAGTCTGGGCATGTTGAGAGCTGTACACACACACAAGGGGAGTTAGTCGGGTCCGTAAGAGCCAGCATGCGGGACCGGGGTTCTGGGATTTGTAGTCTTTCTAGTTGCGTATTTTTCATAGTCTTATATTTCAACAGTTTTAAGACAAACTGTGACTTTTTTGACATGGAAATTATTTTTTAAGATTGACAAACATCATATGTGTAATTCGTGGCACAATTCAGACGGGATCGAAAGATAATCTTTCTCTCTCCATTGACTTCAATACATACTTTTTCCGAAATAAGGTCCCATGGACCGGAAGTAGATGGGCGGGACTTCGCCTCTCTAAAGCCCAATATCACAAATTTTGCATTTGTCTCAGTGGACTTCACAGTTTGTACAGAATATCAGTATGACAATACGACACCCTCTGTCCTTAGACCCTCACATCGTACAAGGAAACGCTTCCAAAGAAAACCCACAGTTTAAAGGGGAACATGGGAGAAACCTCAGGGAGAGCAACAGAGGAGGGATCCCTCTCCCAGGACGGAAAGACGTGCAATAGATGCCGTGTGTAAATCTAAGAGATAATACATTTTACAGCGTAGACCAAATGTTTGGAAATGCATGTGTCTATAATAAGAAGATGAATCCACGAGGATGTCAACAATCCTGTGGGAGCCATCAGGGATTAAAAGACACAACCTATTTACAAACTTCTTTTAAATCTTGCATATCTAAAGCATGTTAAAAAGGGACACAAATAATCTTTTCACGTAAAAGAAACAATTGAATTTGTAGATTATCTCTGATTGGTTTGACTCTCCCATATAGTTATCCAACAAATACCCATAATGTGCTTTTTAGTTATTTAAAAAACAATAATATCTCACTAAACCACAGGTTGCAAATACATTTGAAGCTAGGAGCAATAGTTTGTTAAACCCTGATAAAAATGTGCCTTATTAAACCAAGAAGCATGCGTTTTGAAGCTTGATTTATTTAGCGGTTTTCTTTTGTATAACTTTGTTATTTTATTCTTTAGTGAAAGGATACTTGCTTGTTTTAAAGGTGCTCTGAATTTAAATTCTATTTTATAATGAAGTGTACTTAGGGTTAAACGAAGATACCATTGAAGACTGAACCCTTATTCATAGAAAAATATAAATAGCCAGTGCTGATGGGATCATTTAAACAAATATTTAACAACATGAAGTCATTCCTCAGACCATTTATCATTAACACGAGCTGAGGACCATTAGTGTTGGATTTCTGACATGCTTTAGGAATAACACACCTCAGAGAAATACCTGACATGAGTCCACTTTTAAAACAGGAGAACACGCGGCTTCTCACCTCAGCTGTGTTGTTGAGTGTTTGTCATGTCGTGTTACCGATGAGGGATTGAGGAAACATTTATTAACTCCATGTTCCAGAGATCTGTTTGCACTTTGTCACCAAATGTATTATTATACTCTGTCTGAAGGGGATGTGGAAATTATTAAAGACTCACGTAAATCATGTCTTTGGATCGTTGTTTGTCAGCAGTGCTATTTGCAATCCAGCACACACACACACACACACACACACACACACACACACACACACACACACACACACACACACACACACACACACACACACACACACACACACACACACACACACACACACACACACACACACACACACACACTGTATTCAACAACGCTAATGATTCTCCGTGCCATATTAAGCTTTATTTATTTTAAAAAGATGCAGTTTTGGTTTCCTGACCAGACCTGGCGCCAGAACAAATCTACAGAGAGGGCATATGATTTTCATGGGAGGGCCAGAACCGTCATGTGCCGCGGCACAATACAGATCGTATCAAACAGCATGGCCAACAGCATTGCGTAAAGACGCAAACCTATTGCAAATAAATACACAAATAAATACACAAATAAATACACAAATAAAGGGCAACATAGAAACTACGTTTGAAACATTGCGTGCGTGGCGGCACAAACACAGGTAACTCATGAGCAAGGCACACATTTGAAATAAAAACATAACAGCAGCAGCTTAGCTTGGGCCTTAAACTTGGGCAACCGTTGACCGGAGCAGCAAACATAATAATACAGAGCGACACCACATTATGCAGTGCGTACTAGCGTAACTCAGCCGAGGTCAAGCTATAACATTAAGGCGTGATGCTGCAACGGCAGGTGCAGGGTCGCCAGCAGCTCCATCGGCTGCAGTTCTTTCATCACGATTTATTTTTAATAAATCCTTAGACCTACTCGTGGTTTTAAGCCAATTTATGATGTCCATTTTGTAATTTATAACAGAAATGGGAGTCTACAGAACGCATAATAAAAAACAAATCCAGAATAGAGAGGCGAAGTCCCGCCCATCTACTTCCGGTCCATGGGACCTTATTTCGAAAAAATTATGTATTGAAGTCAATGGAGAGAGAAAGATTATCTTTCGATCCCGTTTGAATTGTGCAATGAATTACACATATGATGTTTATCAATCTTAAAAAATCATTTCCATGTCAAAAAAGTCACAGTTTGTCGTAAAACTGTTGAAATATAAGACTATGAACAATACGCAACTAGAAAGACTACACAAAGTGATGTCACAATTGTTTTCCTCCACTAAGAGATAGCTAAGATCAGCGCCATACAGTATAGATAGAATCTATCTATATGGCGCTGGCTAAGATAAGATAACTTTAACAAGATGCCTGTGTGCTTAGTACCAGATTGTTATCATACCAGCAATGGGTCTTGCTTGTTCTTTCGCTTCCCGTCTGATGAAAGGACCAGGAGTGGCTGGATCAAGTTAGCTACCTAGCTAGTAGCTAGCACGTTAGTTAGCATTACAGCCTTGTCCTTTTTATTAGCCTTAATATGAAGTAACATTAAGTAACCCAAAATGTTAAACAGTAAGAGTAGTAGTCATATTTCGTGAACCCTTTGAAGAGTACTGTCACCGGTGTGATCATTCTATAATACACAATTTAGGCCCGGGGGAGAAATGCTAACGCTAGCATCGGCAATCGCAGATCTTTTCTACTTCATGCTATCTGCACAAATGGTTCACATTAAACATTAAAAAGACCAGGCAGTTCAGAGAGAATCAAAGGAAGGCAGGCAGCTTTGCATGACATTCTTCTGGACATGTTGATAGTGAGGGTCAATCGTTTTGTAGACAAGACAGTACTGACGGCCATCTTGGTGACGTGTGTTGTTCTGCGAGACCAGAGATGTAGTTCATTGAGCGTTTCACACAAACAAAAGTGTTACTTCACAGTTTTACGACAAATTTCTTTTTTTTTACTTGCAAAATTATCTTTTAAATTGACAAACATCAAATGTGTAATTCGTGGCACAATTCAAACGGGATCGAAAGATAATCTTTCTCTCTCCATTGACTTCAATACATAACTTTTTCGAAATAAGCTCCCATGGAGGTCCACCGGAAGGGGAGGGACTCCGCCTCTCTATAGGCGGCAGAGTGTGACGCTGTGATTAGTCTAAATGTGGACGAATCACAAATCACAAAAGACACATTAATTTATTTGACGTAGCCTACGATTTTTTTTGTATTACTATCTGACATCACATACATCGTAGCATTAAAGTTCACAGTTTATTTATAATACAATTATTTATTATTTGTTATTATTATAAATGCAAACAAACGTGTTTATTGGGGGAGGGCAGGAATGTAAAATGGGCGGGCCTGGCCCTCTCTGGCCCTCCCACGGCGCCGGGTCTGCTCCAGACGTCTCGTCATCCCACTTCCTCTGGGTCTTGCAAACAAACCCATTTTGAGCTTTTCCTTTCTTACAAAAACTTGCAAACAATGTGCAAATATCTTTAGACTGCGACAAAGAACCACATGTTTTTTATCTGTAATCTTTTAATGATAAATATAGACATAATAAACTGTATGTATTCTATTTGTTTGCTTTAGACTAACAACAATGTGGGCATCAATGGAAGCCTTTTTCCGGCTGAAGGTGACAAATCTCAGAAACTTTCGTACAAAGTCTCGATGGAAGTTGATATTTTCAGGATGTTTATAAAATAATGATGTGAGCAGGTGTGGGCTGAGGTCATTCAGAGTGTTTTCTGCAGCATCTGTTTCTGAACCACTTCCACAGTCTGTCTTACATTAACATCAGGGCCACCCAACTCCTCTGCTCCCTCTGTAATGAAAAATAAGTAATCACACTACTTAAAGGCACACCATCGGGGTCTCTTAATTCAAACTACATTGTTTTGTGTGGCTTTTTGCAGTCTGTTTCTCACTTTTAGGATTCCTGAATTATTCATTGTGTTTACCAGAAGCCAATTTATCTGCAGAGGTCTCTTCCTCTCCAAAATGAATATACTAAGTGATCAAATCGAGTGTTGACGTCTAAAATCATCTCCACTTTTTACATGTCAAAAGTAGTGGATTGAGTCACTGTACTTGGTGATCTTCTGCGATGTGCGTGGTTGCAAAACAAGGCAAAGTATCAAACAAGAACAAAATCTCAGTGCATGTACAGGCTGCAGATTTCCTCATCACCCTGAGCTTAAAACCTGTTTACTACCCTTAGATCTCCCCAAACGTGGCCCCTCTGTGCAGCCTCTCCATCTTTGGACAGAGAGTGGCGAGGCTGTGTGTGTGTGTGTGTGTGTGTGTGTGTGTGTGTGTGTGTGTGTGTGTGTGTGTGTGTGTGTGTGTGTGCGTGCGTGCGTGTGTGCGTGTGTGCGTGTGTGTGTGTGTGTGTGTGTGTGTGTGTGTGTGTGTGTGTGTGTGTGTGTGTGTGTGTGTGTTTGCTCAGGGCAGGCTGATGGACAGTGAGTCTGCAGGGCGTGAAGCTGGAGATCTCGAGGAGGAGAGAAATTCCACAGATCTGCAGACTGACTGCAAACTTCCGGCCTCAGCAACCTCTTCCTCACGCCCGAGGTGTGTGTGAGGGGCATGTGTGTGTGAGGGAGGTGTGTGCAGAGGTGGGAAGTCGTACAAATACTTTGTTACTGTACTTAAATATATTATTCTGGTATCAGTAATTTACTCCACTACTTTTTTTCTGACAACTTTTTACTTTCTACTTTTTACATTTTGAAAAAAGGTGTGTTACTTTAGTTTTAATCTGCGTTTCATTACATCCATTAGAGCACTTTTCCGAATGCTCAAAGCGCTTTACATTACAGATTACACATATCAGAACAGTGAATACAGCAAATTAGGGGGAAGTGTCTTGCCCAAGGACAAAAAGTGATGGCTACTTTTTACTTAAGTACATTTCGAAGGCCATACTTCTTTACTTTTACTTGAGTGAAGAAGTTTAGTCAGTACTTCTACTTTTACCAGAGTATTTTGAAACACGAGTATCTGTACTTCTACTTGAGTAAAGGATGTGTTTAGTTTTGCCATCTCTGGGCGTGTGTGAGGGAGGTGTTTGTGAGGGACATGTGTGTGTGAGGGAGGTGTGTGTGAGGGACATGTGTGTGTGAGGCTGTCTGACTGTCTGAGCCTCCGGTCAACACGAGTCAGAGCCAAGAGGCGAGACCACAGCGACACACTCTGCAGAAACTGACAATACAAGCCTGACCCCAGAGACCTCCATGGTTCTGATGAGCAGGGTCGAAAATGTAACATTGGATTTAAGTTGTTCATGCTCTTCATGGATTAATAACTGAATGAACCTAGCAGGCAAAAGCACAGGGGCCCAAAGTATCAGGAACCCTTGGCTGTTAACTACAAAATGACTACAAAGAGGACACGTACCAACAAGGAAGAGACTCAAAATGACTACAGATGGAAGTACAATTACTTTAAAAAGGTAAAATATGGCTTAAAAGTTACTTGAAAATTATGAAAAAGTGACAAATCAACTATTAAAACACGCAGAAGGAATACAAAAAGACACACAATTATTACAATGAGACTAGCATTTACTACAACCAGACTTTAATGAGATGATCAAAAAGAGACAATGTTGACCCCAAATTAATAAAAAATAGACTTAAATTGACTGCAAAAAGACATACAATGACCACAACACACAAAACAAGTAAAAAAAGATGAAAAGAAAAAGACTTCGTACTGTCAGTTAGCTGAGTTTCTTCCCGTTAATCTGGTATGACACATTAATAGGTTTTTAAATATTAAGAAGCCCTGATACCATACTTGCCAACCTTGAGACCTCAGAAATCGGGAGCCTTTCAAAATGCAAAATTGGAGGGGGGGTTGCTAGTGGATCGCCGGAGCTGTTAGATTAACATTAACATGCTTATTGTAGTTGTAAGTGCAGCCTGTAGCACCATCCTTGATGGAGC
>NW_027639947.1:0-28039 GCF_949606895.1 Notothenia rossii | reverse complement strand
TGGAGAGAGGATACTGCTGAGTCACTCTGTCAGCCTACACTAAACTATTTACCCTCTCGAGGAATCATACAATCTGAACCAAAGCTTACCTCGTTAATGTGTGAAATACGTGGAGAACTGGTGTGGCTAATTTCTAAATACTAATACCTGATTTTGGCTCTCCAGACATGTTCAGGATTTAGAGTGTAATGCAAGACTGAACAGGCTTTACTTGCAAACGTGTCACATCAGAGAGGATGGATGAGCAGCGCACATTTCTGTATGCACTGATCTAAAAACAGCCTGCAATGAAAGAGACTGAGGCTTTGTTTACCAACAGGAAGCAGCTTACATATCATCTGTGCGTACTATTTCTACTCTGCAGCTTTCTAGCACTCATGTCCTCAGACTTCCTCAAACTTTCACTGAAACCTTGAGTGTGTGTGTGTGTGTGTGTGTGTGTGTGTGTGTGTGTGTGTGTGTGTGTGTGTGTGTGTGTGTGTGTGTGTGTGTGTGTGTGTGTGTGTGTGTGTGTGTGTGTGTGTGTGTGTGTGTGTGTGTGTGTGTGTGTGTGTGTGTGTGTGTGTGTGTGTGTGTGTGTGTGTGTGTGTGTGTGTGTGTGTGTGTGTGTGTGTGTGTGTGTGTGTGTGTGTGTTCTCTTCTGGTAAATGTCACTGCTCACAGTAGACGAGTCATCTCCATTAAGTCTTCCCCTCAGATTGTGTAACGGCTCTCAGTCGTCCCTCTCGCTCCAGCCTTCTTGTTGCACAAAGAGCCAAAGTGGGGTGGGGGCGGCGCCGATATCGGTGCACAGACACCATGTCCATGGCTGCGAGCCATGTGTGTCTAAGTGTGTGTGTGTGTCTATATGTGTGTGTGTCTGTATATGTGTGTGTGTCAGTAGAGTGGGGATCCTGGAAGATGTCCCAGTGTGCCTCTGAGCTCAGCGTCTGGCCCTCCCCAGTGGGAAACATTGTGCTAGGTGTTTAATATCTGTTAAGCAGCTTAGGTGCTCAAGATGTAGAATTGGGGCTGCACGATTTGGAAAAAAAAAATGTTATTATTTCAACTGGTATTGCCAAATGATTCATGATTGCTTATTTTGTTATCATTATTTACATCACCATTTTTTAACAGGAACTGCAGCAAACAAATATGTTAAGTCCGTAGAATATCATTTGTATCCTGGGGTATCTCTGCAGCTCCAATATCCTTGAATCAGAATACTATTTTTGCGATTTGGCGATTGCACTGACTATCCTATATAACAATGGCCATTAAATGCTAATTTACTGTGCAGTCCTTTGTAGAATGACCCGTACTCAGGCCAAATGAAAATATGCTTCAGTACAAAATCTGCTATCCACTTGGAAGATAATCATTCTCACCTGAGGTCACTCCTGTCTTGGTATTGTAAGAAATACTGTAGCTATTGTAAAAACAAATGCCCTTAAAGTACCAATATTTAGAAGCTACCGGCATTTAAATATCTTGAAAATGTCCTACTTAAAAGCATAAAGTAATATTTGTTGTGTTTATACTGAATGAAACATTTTAACTTTTTTAATTGTTAGTATAGTGCTGATTATTTTGAGAAGGTGTTGTTGGAGTTGTTTGAATCCTGTGTCGACCACGAGTTGGTAACCTAGTGTTTAAACGTCGTTGAATATTAGGTTTTATTGTTCTTACTTTACCTGGCATGTGGTTATAAACTCAATTATTTTATATCAAAGTCTGTTTCCTGGTCATGAGGTTTACTACTGCAGTGCATATGTGAAAGAAATATATACATAGCGTTGTGTGGCGCCAGGGGAAGCTTTGTGAAGTCTGATAAAGTGCCTTGAGTAATGTCACTTGTTGAGACAAAGAAAACGTTAGAAAATAAGTGAGTTTACCAGGAAAAATGTTGCTGAAATGTTTGATTGAACTGGCTGTTTGAGTTGCATTGTGGGTCTTTTTAATTGGCAGGTTTTGACAAGGAAGAAAAGTGTGTGGGATACAAAGATATGTCCTGTTCGGCTGTAATTCATTTGATTTGTGATAATTGCTCATAGCTATTTTTAGCCTTTGTTCCCATTGATGCTAGAGAGAGAACTGGTTGCCTTCAGTGAAAATAAATACTGCTTAATAACTTCATGTATATCTGACACTCAAGCCACTAGAGGCCATCCCTGAATGATTTGGAAAAAATAAGTGGTGGAAGTTATTTTATCTAGTATTGCAATTCCGATTTGGTTTGCGATCAAATAGAGAATTATCATTTTTGAAAAATGAATCACGGAAAATATATTACAATTATCTTTTTATTTAGGATCTGTAAAAGCCACCAAACAAGGATTTACAAAAATAATAACATTTTAACAAATAAAAAGGAGGGGTCTGAGCTCATGCGGGACCCGGCAGCTACTGTCTAAACTAAATGCTGCCGTGATGAAACGCCATATCATGGATTATCAAGGATTCTCTCTGAAACAGTATGGAGCTCAAAGGCTTTCTCTCTTGCCGGTTATACCACAAGGTGAGTTCCTTTTTACTTCCTGCTTCTTCACACACATGCTCTCCAGTACAGGTTAGCTCTGAGTGTTAGCGATGCTAATGTAAACACCGACCATATTACGTCCAAAACAGTCGGGCATTGTTTCTGATAGCAACGTTTCTGATAGGGCCGTGGGTCCACATTTCAGATATTACGTCATATCGGACGCAAATCTGGATCAGCTCCGTTGTTCCCCCGTTTTTAGAGATTTGGGTACGGAGGGAAAGAGAGAGGGTTTTATTTTCTGACGCTGCGTGAGTTCCCCGACACACCGGGGACACATGTTTATGTATAAAACACATCAAAAAGTGCATTTTGCATGATAGGTCCCCTTTAAGTCTGTAGAAGTGCATTTGAGGTTGGGCACTTTTCTGCAGCAACACAACACTTCATTCAGATATTTCCACATTTAGCCTTTATAAAATGGTACGCTCACTAGGATTTGGATATTGCCCATAGCCATTTTGATACATTTTCGATGAATTGTTCAACCTTACTTGAGGTTATTTACTATATGGAGAAAAGGTGTCCATCACTTTTTATCCTCTTGTGCATTGATAGAGATTTACACTGTCATGGTTCTTTGCCAATCAGCTAAAGTTGCTTAGCTATAAACCTAAACATACATCAATCACTCGTTATTGTTTTGTTTCCTGTCCTCTTGCTTTACTGAAGACCTAAAAGAAAACGCACTTCTTATATATCACTCAAATTAGTTTAATATTCTCTGCTACTGCACATCCGTAGCTGCCTATCACAATGTATGCAAGGTGAGTTTGAAAGCCACTAGTGATCAAAGAGCTTGTGTTTTTACAGATAATAGATCAGATATCAGGCATATGGCACATCCCTACCTTGTGATATAGAGCAGGGGTTCCCAAACTTTTCAGCCCGCGACCCCCAAAATAACAGTGCCAGAGACTGGCGACCCCCTGTCGACGGGGGGGTGGGGGGGGTTTCCGCACAAACACTGGGCTAGTGGATTGTCAAAGGGGGAGCCTCGTTGCGGGGAAATTATACAGATGGCTAGTCCGCCCCTGAAAATGTCGATGCAAACGTTATTATTAATAATAATTCAAAAATATATATATACAAAAAATTAATCAATTTCTTTAATTTTTTAATTTTCCATTTTAATTTTGGAATCATCTCGCGACCCCCACTCGGGGTCTCACGGCCCCCCGGGGTCTCGCGTCCCCCACTTTGGGAACCCCTGATATAGAGGAAAGGGAGCATTAATATGTATGCTAGGAGATTGCTCTCCCTCCTATTCCCACTTCTTGCCTTTATTCATCCTATAGCAACTTGGAGATGATTAGCTTTTTGCTCACTTTCCAGCGTCCCACCTGTCTTGTAGTGAATTTACATTCCTTTGTTCCCTCCTGCTTTTCTTCCCTGGGAAGCCAGAAGAAATAAGTGTCCTTATTCTTTCCTCTCCAGTCTGAATTGTCCTTTTTAAAACCCTGCATTAACGCCGTTTTCTCTTCCTTCCTGCATTTCAGCGAACACTTTAGTCCTTTGGCCACTCTGTCCCAGAGACACTTAAAAAGCCAACCCGACTGAGACGGATTTTTATCGGTCTGTCATACTTTCTAACGTCTCTCAAAGGTCACCTATTCTACATCAACATGTGTCCCCTCTTCTTCATGTGTCTTCTACATCAACATGTGTCCCCTCTTCTTCATGTCTCTTCTACATCAACATGTGTCCCCTCTTCTTCATGTCTCTTCTACATCAACATGCGTCCCCTCTTCGTCATGTCTCTTCTACATCAACATGTGTCCCCTCTTCTTCATGTGTCCCCTCTTCTTCATGTCTCTTCTACATCAACATGCGTCCCCTCTTCGTCATGTCTCTTCTAAATCAACATGCGTCCCCTCTTCGTCATGTCTCTTCTACATCAACACGTGTCCCCTCTTCTTCATGTCTCTTCTACATCAACATGTGTCCCCTCTTCTTCATGTCTCTTCTACATCAACATGTTTCCCCTCTTTTCATGTCTCTTCTACATCAACATGTGTCCCCTCTTCTAAATGTGTCCCCTCTTCCTCATGTCTCTTCTACATCAACATGTGTCCCCTGTTCTTCATGTCTCTTCTACATCAACATGTGTCCTCTCTTCTTCATGTCTCTTCTACATCAACATGTGTCCCCTCTTCTTCATGTCTCTTCTACATCAACATGTGTTCCCTCTTCTCCATGTCTCTTCTACATCAACATGTGTCCCCTCTTCTTCATGTCTCTTCTTCATCAACATGTGTTCCCTCTTCTCCATGTCTCTTCTACATCAACATGTGTCCCCTCTTCTTCATGTCTCTTCTACATCAACATGTGTCCCCTCTTCTTCATGTCTCTTCTACATCAACATGTGTCCCCTCTTCTCCATGTCTCTTCTACATCAACATGTGTCCCCTCTTCTTCATGTCTCTTCTACATCAACATGTGTCCCCTCTTCTTCATGTCTCTTCTACATCAACATATGTCCCCTCTTCTCCATGTCTCTTCTACATCAACATGTGTCCCCTCTTCTTCATGTCTCTTCTACATCAACATGTGTCCCCTCTTCTTCATGTCTCTTCTACATCAACATGTGTCCCCTCTTCTCCATGTCTCTTCTACATCAACATGTGTCCCCTCTTCTTCATGTCTCTTCTACATCAACATGTGTCCCCTCTTCTTCATGTCTCTTCTACATCAACATGTGTCCCCTCTTCTCCATGTCTCTCCTACATCAACATGTGTCCCCTCTTCTTCATGTCTCTTCTACATCAACATGTGTCCCCTCTTCTTCATGTCTATTCTACATCAACATGTGTCCCCTCTGTGTAAAGAGACTCTGAAAGTTTCAGGAACAAAGATTCTCTCTCTTTTTGATCCATTTCTATAAAAACCTGTCTGAAAATGAGCTGATCAGATTTTGGCTACTTTATGATGTCATATTGGCTTGAGTAACCATTAGCCAATCAGCAACCAAGGTAACCCCCCCCCCCCCTTATCACCTGAATCTCCTCCTAGAGCTCCATTGTGTTCTTTGTAACCAAATGTCTCTCAGAGGGGCGTGGGGAGGGGCTCCTTATTTTCATCTAGTAACAGACAGAGAATCAGCACTTTGGAAACAGGGCTGCAACAGAGGGGATTATGGGTAATGCTGCAATGATCTGTTTGGTGTTTCAGCCAATCAGAGACAGGTTCTGAATATATCTGAGACCTATAATATATTGATGAGAAACAGTATAATAGGGGACCTCTAAAGTAAAAAACGTTGGGTTTGCTGTTCTATTCTCTCTATTCCTTGAAAGCCATGCGTTTCTCTCCCCCACATCAAGCCTCATGACTTCACAGTGGCCTCCCCAAAGCTGATCCAAACTCATTAACACCTGAATAAGAGCAGAGAACAAGAAGTTCTTCACACATGCTACTCACATGCTTGCCCTCCCTTTTTAGAAATGATCCCTATTTGACTCATTGTGTTTCCTCTCCTCTCGACTGTCTTCCTTCTTCTCCCGCCGCATTCTTTTCAACACTAATCCTTCCTTTCAGGGTTTACACTCACAATTGTGTTGGCAGGTTGCTGTGGAAATGCTTTTTGTTGGATAGTAGAGTGGTTGGTTGTTGACCGGGAAGCTTGATCACTAGTTGTCTGAAAAACTTCCCCTGAGCAAAGAGTTGTCTGTCTTCTGCTCGTCTGCAACTCACATCTGTTAGCCGTCAGTGTTTCACTTAGCTGGTTGGTTTAACTGGGGAAATCTGTTCATTTTATACATTTAAATCTCTCTGGTTGTCCATTCAAAAATATATTTTCCCTTAGCACAATTTGAGTATTAAAAATAACTTGAATAGACGATTCGGCCTCAAACTGAGCCTGATTTGGGTCAGTCTTAAGTACATTTCATGAGCCAGGCAGGCCTTTTTGTCGTTTGGTTTGTTTATTAATAGTTTTGATTAGAAACCTGCAACTCTGACTACTTTTAAATCCAGACTAAAGACTTTTCTTTTTGCCGCTGCTTTTAATTGAACTATTCACATCTTAAACTGCACTAACTTTTATCCATGTATTTTTTCTTTTAATGTTTATTTTATTATCTTTTATTTTTAATGAGTGATTTAAAATGCCATTTTCTGGATGTCTTCTATTTTTTGTAAAGCACTTTGAATTGCCTTGTCTTGCAAGGTGCCATATAAATAAACTTGCCTTGATTCAGTTTTATTTGATATGAGGAGTCCTACTAAGGAACATTCTTTGTGTTAGACGGCTTTAGATGTAGTTTACTTGAGTAACTATGTGCTCTAAGGAAAATGAAATTGAAATAAAAGCAGCAGAGATCTGAAACCACGATCAGCGCATATGATTGGCTGAGAGCTGATCACATGACTGCATTTAAAACATCCTGTAGGTTTGTAGAGAGGAACAGACTCATGACCATGTTATTTGAGCATTCCTGCTGATCACGATTGCAGCTTTGTGCCTTATTCGTGAGGTTACATGTAGTTCCAGGTGGTCTCTTTGAGCTGCCCTGCTATCAGGACGGCCAACCAGAGAGTCTGCCTCTGTCTGTCTGGACTCTGTCGTCTGAACAGAGCTGTTGATGCATCTGTTTTCTGTCAGTCTCATCTGTTGTGATGCTCTAACCCTACTGAAGCTTTCCTGGACAGAGATCATGGTTCGTAAAGAAACTAGTGATTTCATAAACAAAGCTTGTCTCCATGCTTTAATGTTCAAAACATCTCTTTATTCTTCTCATACTGTCTGTGCTGCAGCACCTCTTTTCACCCTCTGTCTGAAACCAGAGCCCAGTCTGCTGTGATTGGTTAGCTGGCCGGCTCTGTTGTGATTGATCAACCGCCTAGAGTTGTCCTGCCCCCTTAGCCTATCAACGTGTTGGAGTGCTAGCCAATAGAAGTGCCAGTGTTATGTAGTTGTTTCATTATGTAACAGAAGTCACTTTGGGGTTTTAGCCTTTGCAGACCATTTACTTGCTCCAAATGTTATACAATAATAATGTAACACATTAAAGGAAAGGGGGAACACCAAAAGCATAATGGAGAACCGCATTGTCCTAAAACCCGGAAGTAAACTCCTTCCAGTTCCTTCGTCAAAAACGCAATGAGATTTCTCCATAGGATTTTGGGAAATAGCTGGAAATAAGGTCTGTGGTTGAAACACATTTAAGAGACGGATCACGTTTTGTTCAGCCGGATAATCTCCACATGTCTACCCTACTCATTACATGCCTTATAATCAATGCATGCAGGTGTTGCATAGCTCCTCTGTTACAATCCTGTCTGCTTGGCTCCTATTTCCTGAGCTGAGTGGGAGCAGCAGCAGCAGCAGCAGCAGCAGGAGCAGCAGGAGCGTCGGCCAAATTGACCGCAGTCCAGGTTTCTGTCTGGAACTCACCAGCTTAGCGGTGCGAAGTAATAGGAAGTCAGATATCGTCAGTGGAAGGAATTAACGCTTCAGTGAGCAATTGCTTTCCACCCCGAGTAGACGACGACGACTCAATACGGACACCCGTGTTCCCAAGCTCCTATAGAGAGCTCTATTGCAAGAAAGAATACCCTGACGTCTGTATGAAGTTGATGAATAAGCCGCTTGATACATTTCTCACTTACAAAGATTAGGGCTGCACGATTTGAAAAAAATAAGAAATTGGGATTATCTTTGACTGATGGTGATTTATCCTTTTTGCATCATTATTGAAACAAACATTTTTTTGTAAGAGTAAATGTAATCTTCAGTCCGTACGATACACTTTGTTCGAAGCTTTTACATATATGTTTTATGCTGAATAGTTTGTCATGCATTTAAAATAATATTCACAACTGGTCGATGTTGAGCCCAATTGTTTCCTTAAAAGTGTTATTGTTTTTTAATGAACTTGTATTTGAATCACCAAGTCCTATATCTACCACTAGTGTTGCACAGTGTACCGATACTTGAAAGGTACCGCGATACCCTGCCGTTAAAAACGTTACGATTCCTCCGTTTCATTAGTATCTGTACTTTAACAATGACGGGGGAAAGTACTCCGGTGAGAAAGCGCTGTTTTAATAAGAGCCGTGTGTGTTCAGCGCTCTGCTTCCACTCCCTGCAATGCAGCCACGCCTGCAGTCCCGCCCTTCTCAAGCACGCTCTAAGTGACTCCCCTCTCTCGTGCACGCGCTAGCTGCCAGAGCATGTGAGAAAGCGAGAAGTATGGCTGCAAGTGGGAGTGCCACTGCCGCTGCGCCTCGGCTTGTTGACAAAAAAGACGCCAGAAGCGAAAAACTAAAAAGTTGTTTTTAATGCAAACTGTAGTCATTTATTTAATTTATTGTTCTCATTGTTTAAAAGTTTGTGTTCTGGTTCTGGTCTGAAATAAAGCATAATAATTACATTTAAGACTGTTTCCCTTTTTTAAAGAAAAGTATCGAAATATAATCCGAATCACAATTCTTGACTTGGTATCGAAACCAAAATGTTGGTATCGTGACAACACTATCCACCACGTTATCTCATTTAGTAAAAGGAAGTCAGATATGGTCAGTGGAAGGAATCAACGTTTCAGCGAGCAATTGCTTTTCCACCCCGAGTAGACGATTCAATACGGACACCTGTGTTTCTCCTATAGAGCAACAGTTGGGTCTATAGCCTCCGCGCCTTGCTGTTCTGCTCCAATTTAATTTTACAATAAATCTAATTCTGTCTGTCCCTTTGTAAAATATTCCTCCCCTGTCTTTTCTCACCTATGACCAGTCTGTGAAGAGATGTGTCTGCACCCTAATGGCTGTATATGTAAGACACATACACCCGTCATCTTGAAACTAGGACATACAGAGCAGCAGTTTTATGCTAATATATTAGTTAAGCAGGCCTGTGAGTCGGCACCATTACCTTGGTACGTCGTTTGAAAGGAAAAGACGCAGGAGTAATAAACCGAAATTGGAACATGTGCCAAAAAAGATGGACTTGTCTCCCCTTTGTGTTTAAGTAGGACATAACTGGGTCTCTCTTGGTGAGAGATTCAAAGGTTTTATTGCCATGTGCACAAAGCTACAGTGGAGAAATGGCAATGAAACTCTTCTGACCTGAGCTCCTCCAACGATGCAACGTATAT
Organism: Notothenia rossii; assembly: GCF_949606895.1. NCBI lineage: Eukaryota > Metazoa > Chordata > Actinopteri > Perciformes > Nototheniidae > Notothenia > Notothenia rossii. Next base: position 18,427 of record NW_027639947.1, on the reverse strand, counting down.
AATAAAATACAAAGTTGTGCAAAAATCCATTTACATCCAGGGTGTCCGCGGGGTCTTAAAAAGTATTAAAAGTTGATAAATCAATTTAGCGAAAATGAAGGCTATTAAAAACTATTAAACGGCACTTTCCAAGGTTTTACATTTTGTAGCTTGTTTTCAATAAGTCTATAAATGGTCCAAAGAGGTTGTATTCTACAGTCTGCCTGAATGTAATCATTGCGTAGGTGTGTAGTGTGATTCTGTGTAGTTTATTTATGGCATCCCGTTGGATTTGACGTCACCTGAACAGGACATCGCACGCTCACTGCTTGATAGCGCAAAGGTCCGTTTACGCCGGTTGCTAAGCAACATCGTCATGGGGAAATGCAAGTCTGCGTCCAAATGGTTGGAAGATAAGGAGGAAGGACAATCAATACTGTATATAGTCAATGTGAGGTCAAGTGTGTCGCCAAGGTAACCGGTTAGAACTCCAAGTGGCGATGAGGTCTTAAAACGTATGGGAAGGGTCTTAAAAAAGGTCTTTAAAGTTATTACATTTGACTTCAGGATTCCTGCATATACCCTGACATGTCAATAGAATAGGATTTGTACAAGAACAGAATATAAAATAATGTAAATTAAGACAAAATTAAATATGGTTTATTGCATGGATAACTATGTATATCAGGGGTGTCCAAACTGCGGCCATTTTGAATCGGCCCTCAGCAAATTCAAAAAAGTATAATGGCATGTCCACAAATGAAACTTGAGCTTGTCTTGTATTGTACTTCTTAAGTATATCTGTAAACATATATTACACCGTAGTATTCACGTGTTAATAAACCCACTTTCAGTCAATTCAAGTTGAAAATATGTTCTAACCAGAGTTCCCGTTAGCCGGTAATTACCGGACTATGACCAGTAAAATATGCTGAGGACCGGCAAATCTAAATCTCTCCGGTCAAAATAATTTTCCCTTAGCAAAAATACCGCATCAGTTGCGCAACTTATGTGACAGACAAGAATAGTATGTGACAGACAGACAGGTCTGTCGGGAGAGGGAGAGAGCGCTCCGTTTATTATTCCCGTGTTATTGTAAATTACTGTACACTTTTTAATAATGTAGTTAATCTACTATAATTAGTTTGTTTAATATCGAATCATATCAATTTGTTTTAAAGCTCAATAAATAACAAAGAAGTCCTTTAACCGGCACTTTTCAAATTTTTTAAAGATTTAAACTTTAAAGGACATTTTGACCGGCAAAAAAATATTCTTACGGGAACTCTGGTTCTAACAAATCTAAGTTAAGAAAAAAGCCCAATAACTTATTGACATAACAAGCTTGAAATACACCCTTCTTATTTCCTCTACGCAATCTGAGGCTTCTGTTTTAAGGAATGAGCTGCCAACAAAACAAATAAACCCCTATGGAAGGCTGTCATGTAGGCTGCAGCATCGTCTACTTACATTTGATTGATTGTCCTAACTCATAACTTCACTTATGAGGCAATACACCTCGAGTGAGTGGCCCTGCCCTTTGAATATTTGTCTGTATGTGGCTGTCGGTGAAAAGGGTTTGGACACCCCTGATTTCTATACATGTGTATATTGGTGAACTGATGTATCTGCCGTGCACACAGACGTTTGTTTGGCCGTGGGCGAGAGAGAGAGAGAGAGAGGGAGGGGGAGAGAGAGGAGGAAACTGTGAGCGTCCGTCTCACCTCCACGAGGGCAGACTGAGCGACTCCTCTTCTTCCTCTCGCCTCGGTGTTAGCTGGATGTGCTGCCAGCCTGCGGGCCTCTGAAGTCCAACGCTGCATCGGGCGCTCATCCGTCCTTAACCACACTTTCCCACACTCAGTCTCCTCTTTAGTGAGCCGTCGATCTGTCAGGAAGTAGACTCCGGCTATAACAAAAAAAAGACTTGAGAGTTTGAGTGGAAAGAAGCGAGTGCAGCAGAGACAGTGACACGACGGATGTGAGGGAGGAGGAGACGAAAAGCACCTCTGCAGTGCTTCCAGCTTAATAGCATGCATTAATTATTAAACATTTGAAAGTCTGAAATGTACTGTGCATCTTTGCTGCTTCAATGTACTTTATTTACTCCATAGAGAGACGAAGTCCCTCCCTTTCCGGTGACCACCATGGGACCTTATTTTGGAAAAATGATGTATTGAAGTCAATGGGGAGAGAAAGATTATCTTTCGATCCCGTTTGAATTGTGCCACGAATTACACATATGATGTTTGTCAATCTTAAAAAATCATTTCCATGTCAAAAAAGTCGCAGTTTGTTGTAAAACTGTTGAAATATAAGAGTATGAAAAATACGCAACTAGAAAGACTACAAACCCCAGAGTCCCGGTCCCGCATGCTGGCTCTTACGGAACCGACTAACTCCCCTTGTGTGCATGTACAGCTCTCAACATGCCCAGACTTGGAGTGATTTTCACCTCTTTTAATACTTTCCGCCTCATTCTGAAAGAAAGAAGTGAAATGTCCCAACGTGACGGCCGTCTTGGTGTGTGGTGCGAGACGGGAGATGTAGTTCATTGAGCGGTTTCACACAAACAAAGTGTTACTTCACAGTTTCACGACACATTTAAATTTTTTTGAGATGCAAAATGAGCTTTTAAATTGACAAACATCATACGTGTAATTTGTGGCACAATTCAAACGGGATCTAAAGATAATTTTTCTCTCCCCATTGACTTCAATACATAACTTTTCCCAAATAAGGTCCCATGGAGGAAGGGGAGGGACTTCGCCTCTCTATTTGGGAACTTGTGTTGTTACAGCAGCATGTTTACAAAGCATTGCACAACAAAAATAAAAACATTTCAACGCTCAAAAGATCACATTATAAAACATACAGAATAAGTTATAATACGCTGTTATAGACCGATATACTACTTAAAAAATACGAACCACATACTAAATACATTCATAATACCAGTGTGCAAAGTGGCTGCATATTTTTAAAATGTGAATGTAAAGAGATGGGTTGGTGAGGGTTATTGAAGGACATAAATAATGAATCATGGTTTAAAAAAAACTAGAGGGAACTTTGTTTCGATATTCAACGTGATATGGACTCGAAAGATCATAAAATGCAAATGTTATGCAATTATATATGTCAGGTTATTGATAGAGCGCCCTTTGAAGGAAAGAATACTCCAAGGTCCTCATGAACTCGATGAACGAGGACACATCACACAGAGACATGTCTCACTGGAATTTAAATCGCTATTTATAAAAGTTAGAAGGGCTGCATGATTCGGAAAAAATAACTGATTCCGATAATTTTGACTAATGTTGAGCTCCACTGTTCGCCTCTGGCTAAAAGATCTTTCTGCTAATAAGCGTGGATTCATTATTAAACGTTTGGAAGTCCTTCAGGGATTGCACATGTTAAACGTGACATCCAGGCTGCTTTACACACACACACACACACACACACACACACACACACACACACACACACACACACACACACACACACACACACACACACACACACACACACACACACACACACACACACTAAATGGACTTAAAAAAAGCATGACATATTCTTTATTATGCAATTATATATGTTAAAGGGGACCTATCATGCAAAATGCACTTTGTGATGTCTTTTATACATAAAGATGTGTCCCTGGTGCGTCGGAGAACTCACGCAGCGTCAGAAAATAAAACCCTTTCTCTTTTCCTCCGTACCCACATCTTTTAAAAACGGGGGAACAACGAGCGGATACAGATTTGCTGCCGATATTATGTAATTTCGGATGGTGGACCCACAGAGAGTTGCTATCAGAAACAATGCTTGACGTGTTTTGGACGTAATCTCGCCTTGGTTTACATTAGCAAGCCTCGCTAACACTCAGAGCTAACCTGTGCTGAAGAACACGTGTTTAAAAAGCAGGAAATTACATTACATGTCACTTGTACATACTCAATACTGTGGACAATCCCCACAGGAGCAATTTGGGGTGAAGTGTCTCAGGGACACAACAACATGCTGACTGCAGTAGGGTTTGAACCTGTGACCATCTGATCCAAACACTAACACACTAGTCCACTACGCCACACGCCTCAAGCTTAAAAAAGAAAAGAAAAAAGGAACTCACCTTGTGATAAACCTGCAAGAGAAAAAGCATTTGAGCTCCATACTGTTTCAGAAATAATCCTTGATGTGGTTTAGAACAGGATGGTGTTTTATCACAGCAGAATTTAACTTTATCTCCGGTAGAATTCTGATCAGGCATTAGCTCCGCCTCTTTTTTTTCAAGATGAGGACCCAAAATCCGCGTTTCTCTAACAGGGCTGGAATAGAGGGGTATGAGGGATTTCTAAAATGCATGATTTGTTTGTATTTTGAGCAAAACACATCATATACATGTTTTTAATATATTTGTATCTGAGACTCATAATATATCCCTTAAAATAGCACGATGGGTGCACTTTAAGTAAGTGTAAGCTCTAACGTCTGTATGAAGTTGATGAATAATCCCTTGTATGGTGATACATTTCTCACTTTGGAGATTAAGGCTGCACAATTTGCAAACAATAACTCATTGGGATTACATTTCACTGATGGTCCAATTAAAATAAAGAAGGGACTTCATTCATTTCATTTATTCATTATTGTTGAAAAAAATAATATTTTATAAGAGTATCTCCTCCAAAAATGTCATCTTAAGTCTGTACAATACAATTATTTCAAAGCTTTTAGATATATATATTTCATTGTTAAATATTTTCCCATGTATTTAAAAATAATATTCACAAGCGGCAGATGTTGAGCCAAGTTTTTTCCTTACATTTTCCTTGTTTTATAATCATCAAATCAGAATAGCTTCAAGTCCTATCTCTACCACGTCATGTTCTCATTTAATCCCAACTATGAATCACTTTGCAGTGTTTTTAGAGACAGCTGAGAGCACTTTCTGCTCATCACCACTGTCTGAAAGGTCCTCTCGTCGCCCCAGGCAACCTTTACCTTGGAGACCAGCTCAAGTCATCAGGGATTGGTCGGTTTTTCAAGAACTTTGTGGCATCATGGTGTCATCAGCTCCCTCAGGAGAACAACACTGTGGGGCAGGGACAATAGTGTTGGAGCAGGAAGCCACGTTTAACTTGCAACACAATAACACCACACCAGATTATGTTGGTAAATATTTATCAGTTGCTTTTATAAATTCACAACGGCAAACATTTGATCACACAGCAGTTCATTAAAAAGCAAAAGTGTCACTTCAAAAATTACTCTGATTATTTTCACCAGGAGCCAAATGTAAGGAGTAAAAATGAAAATGAGTTTTGCGTTAACTGCATGAAAACTGACTCAAAGCAGAAAAGTCTAGTTACCTCATAGATGTCATTATATGCAGATTTTTTTCGGCTGCGTACTTTCAAAGAGCTGGTTTCTCCATTCTTACCTACCCTACCTTTATCTATATGGTGTGTGTGTGTGCTGTTGGTAAGGGCTGGAACTTGAGATTTTCAATGCCAACACGTTTTTTTCTTGAATCTAACGGAGAACAATGAGGGCAAAAGCACAACCAAGATGATCTTAATACACAACCACACCAAATTAGACAACGTTTGCGTGTTACCGCTATCGAGCCAATTTGCAACCAGTTGGCTAACGCTAACTAAATTCACTTGATCAACAGACGAAGCAGTTTCGATTTCAGATCCTAAATATCCTGCTGTTATTACAGAGATAAATGAACTACAAACACTTCCCTCCTTCATCAAGCGGTGGTCAGCTGTTCATGGAGTTAAACGACTGTACAAGGCATACAAGGAGAACACATCAATGGGTATTTGACATTACAATTATATATACTTTTTAGAAATCATAGAGGAAACAAGGTTCTGAATTCATAAATATACAGTAAATACAGTCACTTCTATCAGCTTGTAAAATTGAGAAGTTATTATTTATATATTGTGCTCGCATAATAAAAAATAAGGCCCTCAAAACTCACTTTTTCACTCTTTCCTTCAACTCCTAATCCACTAACTCCTCGCCCCTATTCCACCTATCTTAGCACTTTTTACTTGTGTTGTTATTGTTCTCTACTTGCTTGTAAAGAGCTTTGAGCATCAGGAAAAAGTGCTATATAAATAACATTTATTTTTATATATCGCTAACACTCTTCCGCTTAATTGACATTTGTTCAGAGTAAAATATATGAGCACTCAGGATCTTTTGGCCAATGAATCTCAGCCTAATTCAAGTAAAGTTCTTCTGAATGTATTTGGGTTTGTGCAGCTGTCTTAAGATAAGATCAAATGTATTCTATAGATCCAGAATTGGTAAATGTTTGCGTTCCTTCAGCTGATGGAGCTTCTTCTCTAATATATGTTCCTCCCGGTCTTATCGGTTTTACACTTCACATCTCTCCGTTTGGTTCAACATTTAAATTAGCAACAATGCAGGAATCTCTTACGCACACAATGCATGCTGCCACTTTGACTACACACTCCCCAGTACACATCACAGTGGTGGGCAGGTTACTATGGAAACTAGTCAAACTACATATGGGGGCATGTAAGGTTAATATTGACTGATGGTATGGACCAATGGAAAGTGAGGGCTTCTCTTGGGGAGGGGCTTTAAAAATACCAGTACAATTTTTTACTGGAGATATGTGAGATGGGACACCCTGATGAACTAATCGAAGCTTTTAGAATAGGGACTCAGACATGAAAATAAATGATTTATGATATATATTATTTACACATCTAATTCCGGAGAGTTAATGCATTAAACAGACATATTTACAAGAGATAAATCACCAAGCACTCACAGAATACCCTAAAACTAATCTCAACAACTATTAAATGGTCTCCAAAAATGTACTTCGTCACTCCAATCATTGGTTTTAAAATAGGAAAGATATATAAGTCACAGATGTATGACATATTTAAAATTAAATGCATTTAGAAAGTACAGTTATTATGTCTTTGTTAAACAAGGACCATGTGTAAAAATACATTCAACTCAAAAAGAGAAGGGCTGATTAATGCCAGATTTAGATATTAGCCATTCACCATTTACAGGTACATGCATAAGTATTAACTAACACTTCAAACACTAACTTTGAACCAACAATCGAAGTACTTTCAAAGTAGTGCTAACAAGACTAGACAACTTGTTTAGCCCCCTTGTCATTAAGTGTGTTCAAGCTTCGCCATATTTCTTTAACATTTGTTGCCTTGGCTCTTTTTTAAGACGGACACTGCTAACTTTTTTATATCCACAAGCAGAGTTCAGATGGTCACAATGTGCAGGGTAAATGCAGATGTGATTTTACTGTTTAGAATTGAGATAACATGTTTATCTTGGCATGACGGATTACATTACTGTTGAATATCACTTAAACTAATACCACTCATTTTTACAGTTTTGGATATAGGTGGAGCATGTCAAAGCAAGTTTCTATTTCAGTTTTATTTACAGGGGATAGTGCCGTAACGCAGCTTTCAGTGTGCATGGCCATTTGTATTACTATGTGACGCTAGTGAGATGCTGGAAGTCTGCAAGTTTGAATAGGAACACGTTTTTGACCATGTTGTCTTAAATGCTGAGTTTATAGCAAATATTATTGAACCATCCAGTTGGTAGTGGGCCGTTCGTAATACAATATGGATAGAAACAAACTCCCGTGAGTACATCAGGTCTTTCACACATTTTTTTTTTGTATTATGTATTTATTTCAACAAGGACCATGCATACAAATACATTCATCTCCGAAAAGAGAAGAAATGAATTATACCAGATTTGAGCTAATAGCTAATTTCCATCTGCAGTCCTCAGGCAGGTACATCAATCAACAAACACTAAAAACATTGCATCATCTCTATCACACAGACAATTATAAAACATGATTGAAGTACAGGTCAATACAATGATACATAGAACAGTTAAAATATAATATTACAATACAGTTAAAATTGAAAACTCAGATTACAGTATAATTAATGTTGGCATGACTGGTTGCTTAATATTAATTTTTTTGCACCATAAGAGAAAGAGTTAGTCAGTGCAGGTTTTAAATAGAGTGGCAAAGTCCGGCCCATCTACTTACGACCCATGGGACCTTATTTCGTAAAAATTATGTATTGAAGTCAATGGTGAGAGAAAGATTATCTTTAGATCCCGTTTGAATTGTGCCACAAATTACACATATGATGTTTGTCAATTTAAAAGATAATTTCCATGTCAAAAAAATCAGTTTGTCGTAAAACTGTTGAAATATAAGAATATGAAAAATACGCAACTAGAAAGACTACAAATCCCAGAATCCCGGTTCTCTTTTAATACTTTCCGCCTCATTCTGAAAGAAAGAAGTGAAATGTGCCAACGTGACGGCCGTCTTGGTGTGTGGTGCGAGACGGGAGATGTAGTTCATTGAGCGGTTTCACAAAACAAAGTGTTACTTCACAGTTTCACGACACATTGTTATTTTTTTGACTTGCAAAATTATCTTAAATTGACAAACATCATATGTGTAATTCGTGGCACAATTCAAACGGGATCCAAAGATATTCTTTCTCTCCCCATTGACTTCAATACATAACTTTTCCCAAGTAAGGTCCCATGGAGGAAGGGGAGGGACTTCGCCTCTCTATTTGGGAACTTGTGTTGTTACAGCAGCATGTTTACAAAGCATTGCACAACAAAAAAAAATACATTTCAACGCTCAAAAGATCAAGTTCACATTATAAAACATACAGAATAAGTTATAATATATATATATATAGACCGATAGACTACTTAAAAAATATGAACCACATACTAAATACATTCATAATACCAGTGTGCAAAGTAGCTGCATATTTTTAAAATGTGAATGTAATGAGATGGGTTGGTTAGGGTTATTGAAGGACATAAATAATGAATCATGGTTTAAAAAAACTAGAGGGAACTTTGTTTCGATATTCAACGTGATATGGACTCGAAAGATCATAAAATGCAAATGTTATATATGTCAGGTTATTGATAGAGTGCCCTTTGAAAGAATACTCCAAGGTCTTCATGATGGGAGATGTAGTTCATTGAGCGGTTTCACAAAAAAAGTGTTACTTCACAGTTATACGACACATTTTAATTTTTTTGACTTGCAAAATTATCTTTTAAATTGACAAACATCATATTTGTAATTTGTGGCACAATTCAAACGGGATCGAAGGATAATCTTTCTCTCTCCATTGACTTCAATACATAACCATTTCCGAAATAAGGTCCCATGGAGCTCCCCCGGAAAGGGAGGGACTTCGCCTCTCTATTCAACTGGAAGAATATGCCAGTGTTTTTTGCCGTAAATGAAAATGCAGATTGTTTCACATATTCTGAATTAGGATTTCCTTGCAGACTTCGAGGCCTTTGTGGATTATATAAACAGTCGGTACAACCCGGTGCATGAGTCTTTCTTTCCTAATCTGGTAAGCTTCTGTGCTGAAGCATGGACTTGTCGACGCAGGGTAATCAGGGCTGTGTTCCCTAGACGCTGTGAGGAATTATCAGCTGTGAAGTCTCATTGCACACATCGCTGCACATTGTCTATATTCACTTAATTCAACACGCCCTCTTCTTTGGCCCCTCGCCACGCTGATGTGGCAACAAATCAGTCCACACTCAGCCACTTGTCCCCGAGGTGCTCTTACAAAGGCTTTCCATTATCCACATGGCAGTCAGATAAATTAAGATAGCTGTACTCCGTTCCTTTGCTGCTGCTCACTGGTGGGTTTCATTATTTCCTTCTCACCGCTGCTTCAAAGGTCACTCTCTCCAGACTGCAGCGGAGGAATTCAGCGCTGCTAAAGTTCACTGTCTAAAGCGAATAATAGCACAAAGGAAAAACATGGGGGGTTTTCCCTGAACAGATCTACCATTAAGGGGTCAACCTTGATTCTGACACAGAACACCGAATCGTGTCTCTTGTTGAACACTTTAAAGTCACTTTTTAATATTTATCAGATGCTTTTCCAACAATTTATAGGTTGAATTTCAATTTACAATACATTTGATCTTCTTCCAAAACAGTGAACAACAACAGGAGCCACATGGCAAGAGATTTTTTTTAAATGGCAGGTTTATAAGGTGACTCTAAAACACCTCCTATGTATAGTTGATGACAAGCATTGCATTCAAAAGGCTTTTTTTGTGTTGACTGAAGAGGCGCTTTCACACAAGGACTTTTCCCAGGAATAGTTCCCGGAACTTATTTCCCCGGAAGTCTTCATTCCTGAACTATCTAGTACACCGCGTTCACACCGGAATAAGACCCTGAGGGTGGATTAGGCAAATGAAGTCCCTGACGTCACTTCTTCTTCTGCTTTGGGTTTACTGGCAGGCCGCAAACAACTTCACGGCGTATACTGCCACCCGGAGTCCCCGGCCGGAAGTCCCCGGAGTTGGGGACTGGCTTCAGTAGAAGCTGCTGGGACTCCCAGCAGCTTCTACTGAAGCCTTCCGAGTAAATCACCAGAACGCCGACACCTCCTCATCTCCACCGCTCCCATGTTTTCTTTTGTGTTGCCATAAGTTAGACGCTCTGCGTTTGTGCGCTGGGCTAATGCTAATGCTAATAATGCAAGGATAATAAAATGGCGGCTTCATAAAACTTTTTGGGAGTTTTACGAGGCGTGGTTTGCAATCCGCCCAGCCAATCAGAAATAGGAACCTTTTTCTCCCACGAAAGTACCTGCTCTCTAGCAGGGACGGAAAAAGGCGTAAAAAGGTTCTCATGAACTCTCTTTAGTTCCGGCTCTTTTTGGAGTGAACGCGACATTTCCGAACTATATCGGAACTAAAGTGGGGAAAGGTGGGGTATGTAATTTATTTCAGAAACACTTTTTGTTATATTCCATGGAACGCTCCTAACATCCCGATAGCAATGAATACATTAAATGCTTTGACAATAAATATATAAAAACATGTCATCTGTGGAAGCCGTGGCGCTGTAAAAAGCACGACCAATCATCTGAGCCGGCCCGGCTAAAGTAACTGGATGGCCTACCTGCCTGTCAGCCTTCCGTCTGTGCACAAATTTATCTCGTGCCCTCATTGGTCATGTGCGCATTTGTGTGTTTTGGAGGAGGGCCTCTGTGAGAAAGTGGCAGATTTTTCCGGTTGTATATTTTTCAAATTATAGCGCACTCGAGCCGGTTTCTCCCAAATTACCTACCCCACCTTTAACGCCACGATCACATGCTATGGTGCAAAACGCCTTAAGAATAAGACGATGGCACTTGGCATTACTAAAGTACAACAGATGTTCTGATCTATTTAAAAACATTAATAGACAATTTAAAGAACACTTTGGCAACAGATGCTTAAAAAGAGAGTGAAAAGGCTATTGTTTATTCTCACACAGACATTAAGTGAATATTTCTTTGTTGATTCGATTTTTGCCTAAACCTCACTTCAGACAAGCTTCGGTTTCCTCTTTGTGTGTGTGTGTGTTTGTCTCCAGTAAATAGGCATCAGACTTGTCACATATTTGCTTCTTATTTGTTTGGTGGGGGGGGGGCTTCAGTCTGTGGTAACGCGTGGCACTTTTAATAGACTGCGGAGAGCGAACGGCTCAATCAGTCACAGAGGAGGCTTGTTAGTATTGACGTGTTTTTCTGTGAATATTAACACCTTCCAAACATGTATTTTTATCACACCAAATATGGACGGCATCAATATGGAAAAATCATGCTGTATTCGACTCCAGACTGTTGATAGCAGCTTCCTGAGGGCTGCACAAGTGATCAAAATGTGATCAACATCGCAATATGGACTAGTGACTAAGGCAATGTCAGTCAAAATAACAATAAAGCTTTATTTATATAGCACTTTTCATACAACACATGCAACAAGAAATGCCCCTCAGATTATTTGTTAAGAACTTTACAGACCTGTACATGCAGCAAAATATAACATGTTATCAGGTTAATAGACACAAGGAGGTCAAAGGTATGATAATACAAATTAAATAATGATTTATCCCCCAAATAAACTCAATTAGTTATTTGCTCTCAAATCGTGCAGCCCTTATTTTTCAGGGCTCCATCAATAAATCGTAACTCAAGGCTACGGCCGACATGTGATGGATGTCTTTTGAATATTTATGCAAACGTGTGGTGTTAATGGAAACTGCCACACATTTTTCTTGCCGTGCGTGTGTGTGAATGCCCCTGCCCGTGTCCTTCACACAGTGTGTCAGTGGACTCTGAGCAGCAGGACCTCAGCCCTAACAGATGGTGCTTTCAGGTGCAGCAGCTGGACGTCCGTAAAGAGGCAGCCGTTAAAAGTCTGTCTCCGTCTGAGCGTCACCTGCCTCCAACGTCGCTGGTGTTTCAGTGTGTGGGATAGTGACCGATGCACCATTATGCCTATATTGTGAAAAAATGTACATAATGCAGTCAAGCAAGTCTGTAATTGCTCGACTTAAGTTCAATCGGTTTACGAATCCATTTTTATTTATATGGCCCAATATCATATAGGGTGCGCAAAAAAATGGATTCACATTCTATCTCTACCGATTCACATTTTTCAGTCTTGCCGTAGCGCTGTTTTCCATTTTTTCTATGAGCTCCGTAATGTCCCGCTAACATGGCGGACTCCTGAACTATTTTGAATCGAGAATCGTTTTGGATCGCGAATCAATTGTGAATCAAATCGTGGGATTTCCTGAATCGTGCACCCCATAATACCTGACGAGGAAACGTAACTCGTGGATGGGGGGGGGCAACAGAGCTACTAGAAAGACAGTCGAAAACGTTGCATTTCTCCGTCTGGATGTGGAGCACTTTTGCTAAATATTTAGACAAATTGCTCGAGTTACCGCCCTTACATGATAAACTCTTATTGCACTTTAAGCAACGAGCATCGAGGCGGGTAAAGTTGAACCACACCTCGGAGCCCGTTCTCTCCTCCATCTCCTCCGTGTGTGCTGCTGCATGTAGCAGCCGGGTGTGTGTAAACGGCCCCGCCCCCTCGCAAGCAGGCGGGGGAGAGAGATCGAAAATACAAAAAATAATCATAGAAGCATTTTGCAGTCTTTTTGCGTATTAGAAACGGAGTTGGCGACACTAAACCTGCAATATAATGTTTGTGTAGCAATAATACATATGACATATATTTTTACATGTCTCCAGTACCGATAAAAAGACCGATAACGTCGGAGCTTAACGGTACCATGGTCTTTAATAATTCAGCCCCGGGGCCCGTTTAATACCGGGGCCCGGTACCCATCCCTACACATCAGTTCCTCTTTAATGAATACAGCATATCCCTCCATTCTGTTGTAACACATTAACTCTTGTACTGTTTGGACCCTCACCATGTCTCTCTCCCCTCCCCCACAGCGGAGCCCCTCCCCCTCATGGACCTGTGCAGACGAGTAGCTCGAGTGGCTCTGGGCAGAGACCGCATCCATCACATCGACACCCTCCCTTTGCCGCAGACGCTCAAGAACTACCTCCAGTACCAGTGACACGTACACACACACACACACACACACACACACACACACACACACACACACACACACACACGGGAGGAGACTGAGGCCCATTTGTTCTGATGGTAACAGCCTCCAGACTGAACTTAATCACAACCATCAGACATCTGCTGAGGATGAGGACGAAGGCTACGAGCAGGAAGTGAAAGGCGGTGCTGAACGGGGATTTGTTTACAACAGTTGGGTTTCTTTTTTTCTCCCAGTTTTAAATGGGTTTTTTTCACCTCCTGGACATATGACTGGAGGAGCTGGTGAATGAAATGAAGGAGAGTGAGAAATGAAAAGAGGATCCAGTCTCCGGATGGCCTTACATGCCGTGGTGCTGGGTGACAGTTCCCCCCCCCCCCCCCCCCGACATCTGTCCCGCACAGACCCTGTTGAAGCCTTCTCGTAAACATGTTGGTATTTATATTTATGTTCCCAACAACACAGCAGGCTCTGTGGAGATGCAACAATCCCTCCAAGCCACGGGGGAGGGAGGGAGAGGGAAAGCAAGCAAGCAAGCAAGCAAGAGAGAGGGAGCACACACACACACACACACACACACACACACACACACACACACACACACACACACACACACACACACACACACACACACGTAAGAAGACAACTCGCTGAAATCAGGATGTTCCCACCTACAGGTTGGAAAACAACTCCAGTCTGGATTGAACACTTGAGTCCTCTCTCTCTCGTTCTCTCTCTCTCTCTCTCTCTCTCTCTCTCTCTCTCTCTCTCTCTCTGTCTCTCTCTCTGTCTGTCTCTTCATCCCTCGCTGCAGTTTGATTTAAGCCTCCTCTGTGTTCGATGAACTCAAAGGACCGCGGGCGCTGTTTCTCGGCGCTCCAGCTCCCGTTACGCTGATAGAGATTTATCTGAAGGTGAAGCTGTGTCTTTGAACGCTAACGTGCCTGCTCCGAGACGTATACAAAAAAAAAAAAAAGCACATGTCAACACATCTGTCAGATATTAAATGCTGCTTTTTCATTTTTTTTTTTTTTTACCCTCATGTGGGTTTTTTAGTCCTGATTTACTTCTGAAAAAATGATGATCTTATGATGAGATTATTTTAAATGTTTTTTTCTTCTCCCATTCCATGGATGATGAGATGTGTCTGCGGGACACTCGCAGGTATATGTAGAAAAATGTGCCGCCATGGGAATCTTTTAAATGTGAATAAGAATAAACTCTGCTAAACTCGCACTGCCTCGCTTCCTGTGCTCTTTGACTGAAACCTTAAGGCCAGGACACACCGAGCCGATTTCGGCCGTCGTTGAGCGTCCTGTTGCCCTACTCGGATTGCTGTGTCCCGCACCGTCGTGTGTGTGCCGACACCTTCCGCTCCCGATTGAACATTTTGAATCGGGAGTGGAGGCTGTCGGCAAAAGAAATCACTCTGATTGGCTCTCCTGCTTAGCGAATCAGTGCATGAGTAGCGAAACGGAAGTGAGACACCAGTCCAAGGGCTGATACCGCCAGTACCGCACTAAACATGTTTTCGATTATAAGTTGCTATGTGAAACAGTCTGTGAAAATGGAACGCACGCTATTTGTTTGTTTATATCATAGATATATATAAACACTAGATGACTCACCCGCGCTGCTGGCCAATGGAGACCGACGTTGCCACATGGCGGCCATCTTGCCACAGGCAGCTCGCTCATTCATAACAATATGTCTGGTGCACTATTGAAATAACCGTAGATTGCTCAATTTTCAACCAATTTTCAAACGGTTTGGTTCGTTATAAACATCAAAGATGTAGGTATGATACTGCATACTTATAATTATAATCATCAACTTTTTTATTTCAACATGTGTTGTTGTCTCCTGTATCATAGCCATGCTAATAACGTTTATAATAAACCAAACCGTTTCTAAATCAGTCAAGATTTCAGCTAGTTAAGAGTATTTTTGTGCAGATCACTCACCTTACAACAGCTGTAGCAGTAGTTGTTGACTGTGGCAAGATGGCTGCCGGTGAGCTACGCTGGCGACTCCCCCTTTAGCCATGTAGTGTTTGTATATATCTATGGTTTGTATCACGCAGTCTGTTCTTCTTCTCTTGGTGTATCACGCAGTCTGTCTTACAGTTGTTGCCTCTTTTGAATGACGAATACACACTACCGCCGCCTGCTGGTAAGGAGAGTTATTGCCACTCACGCATGCGCAGTTCGTACGTCCTTCTTGGCCGTCGGCTGAAGTCTTTGCGGTGTGTTCCAGTGCGACACATGGCCAAGACGCAGGAGACGTGAGGCGACACAACAGTCTGGTCCGTCGGGACGTGTTCTTTGTGTCAGCTTGGTGTGTCCGGACCTTTTTAGATGTTGATATTAAGTTGTGCCACCTTAAATGACCACTCCTTAAACCCCCTCCCCTGAGAGGCGATTAACCGAAAATAAGCCTTGAAGCCAATGATTTCTCCCTGTGATGAAGCAGTGTGTACACAGCAAGAGATATTCTGAATCCAAACCCAAAAGCACATTTAGTTGGAACCGTAAATCTGCCATTGTTATTATTAAAAACGATTTGCGGAGCGACCACAGGGAGATTGACAGAAGTAGCGGCAGTCACTACAGGGGGCTCACTCAGCTTTAGTGATGCAAACATTTCATTTTGGTGTTTTTGGAAGTGTGGCAGAACAAAGGGGACAGACAAAGCTGTGAGGAAATGTTCTACATGAACACAACATACTTTCTGATTTTAATGTAGGCAGGACTCTCAGGGGGGGGGGCTATTATGCTCATTTTCAGGTTTCATATTTGTATTCTGTGCCTCTGTGACTTTTCTTCCCAGGATAATGTGCAGCAAGGCTGGTATAATGGCCCAGACGTGAAGCTTCACAAAGGCTTTCTCTAACTGTCTGTCATTTTACATTTTCTTTTCCATGAACCAGTCTTTAAACTCTGCCAGAGCCTATACGATGCTCCGTGTTCCTGTTAGTTGACTTCCTGTCTGTCTTCTTCTGGTGATTAATCTGACGTCCAGAGCTCTTACGTTTAGCCTCTTTCCTTCTGTTGCTCTTTTTCTCTGTTCTGTACCGAGGACAGTTTAGCGATCATGACGCCAAAGTTTCCTGCTCACCACAAATATAAAAAATAATATTGAACATGTCTATCACTGTGCTTTCTGACGGATGACAACGAATGTGTGTTGTCCTCAGCTGACTCTAAATGTACACAACTTCTTTACTGCTGGTTGATATTATTGCACACATTGATCCTCCTTAGCAACAGTCATTTCTCTTTAGCAGCAGTCTATTGTTGAGAATTAACAACCTCTGAAATCTGCAATTTGACCAATCAGAATCGAGTATTCACATAGCCGTGTAATAACTGGAGATAATACAACTGGTTGATACAAAAAGAACAAGAGCTACATAAATAGATAATAAAAAAGAATAGTAATAAATAAAAACCACCCTCTATATCTATATTCCTTTCTTTTTTTTCTGTCATTGAATAAAGTTGTTTTTTCTGGGGTTTTTTCTCACGTGTGATATTGCCATGAGCCAGAACTATAGTCAGTGCATTATGGGTGAGTTTTCTTTCCAGTTGTTCTGTTTGTCTAATGGATATGACTCAACGCTGATGATGTCAATAATACTAACCCCATCAGAGCTTTTAGACGAGTGTTTTTGCTCCAAAGGTCGAATGTGAGAGGGTGTTTCTCAATGTCGAGTGCGCTTGTCTTCCGAGTCAGTAGCGATGCAAGAATCCTTCCTGGCATTCGGAAAACAAAGAGTGGAACAGGCGAGCAAGTGTGCAGGTGTGCGTCATATGAGAGGCCCCGCCAAGTTTTCCACAACAGATTTGGGGAAATTGTTCCGTGCGCAAAGCATTGTGGGGATTTTAAGACCGCGGAGTCTACACATGTGCAGCCTCGAAATTTCTCCAAACGAAGTACGCCGGGCTCGGTAGAATTCCAAGTATGCTGGACATTGGAACAGTCCTTCGGCGGCACTCGATGACGTAGTATGCTTGAAATAGTGGCTCTGGAGCATCCTTCCTCGACATTTAGAAACTGCCACAGAAAACACTTCGCTGCTGTCAGAGCCCAGATCCTGGTTCTGGTGTTGCATGGAGACGTTCATGGTTATAAGCTGAACCCCCCCCCCCCCCCCCCCCTCCCCATCTCAGAAAAAGAACAAAGCTAGCATGTGATCAAAGTGTATCTCTGCATGTTGCACCAACAGAAACCCCATTAGAGCTGAGCAACCTGTGCTGATAACTTCATCATAATGAGTCAAATCATCTCTGATCTCCCCTTGTGGAGGGAGAGCCCCATAACGCAGGACAATTATTGGATTCAATGCTTAAATAATGACAACAAAATGGTGTCTATTGTACAAGAGACTGAAATAACCATCATGTTAGACACATTCAATCAACATTTTATTTATTTAGCCCAATGCCACACATTAAACCTTTGTCTCAGCTAGTACAGCACCCTATGTCCTTAGACCCTTGCATCGTACAAAATTGCAAATAAACCCAACAATGATTTGGAGTAAATTGAAAGAAACCTCGGGGAACCCTAACAGAGGAGTATCACTCTCCCAAGACGGACAGACGTGGAATAGTTGTGTGTGTGGATTAAAAAACAAAGCAACCAACAAGTGAGACAATGATAAGCATTTCCCCTGACAGTCTCACCATATAGCAGCATAACTAAAGGCTGATTCAGGGTAAGCCTGAGCTAGCCCTAACTATAATCTTTGTCAAAAAGTAAAGTCTAAAATAAGTCATATTAAGCTCAGGTTCATATTAGTACTTAGTGTCTCTACTGGGACATGTCTCTATGCTTTAATGTTCAAAAAGCTCTTTATTGTTCTCACTGCCTGTGCTGCAGCACCTCTTTTCATCCTCTGTCTGAAACCAGAGCCCAATCTGCACTGATTGGCTAGCTGGCCGGCTC
>NW_027639948.1:0-2000 GCF_949606895.1 Notothenia rossii | reverse complement strand
AGTATTGAGAGGAACTTTTGTTATTGACCAAATACTTATTTTCCAGTATCATTTGCAAATAAATTCTTAAAAATCAGACAGTGATTTTCTAGAATTTTTTTTCTCATTTTGTCTCATTTTGAGGTATACCTAGGATGAAAATTACAGGCCTCTTTCATCTTTTTAAGTGGGAGAACTTGCACAATTGGTGGCTGACTAAATACTTGTTTGCCCCACTGTATGTGACGTGTGAATAAACTCCAACTCTGTATCACTAACACTGTTGTGTAACTTCAGTTAAATACTTGTATGTGTGTAGATTAGAAAGAGGTAAGATGAAGGATCTGCAGTATTTTATGAAGTATTAATTGTAAAAAGGTCAGTTTTATACAAGTAGAAGTGTGTATTTACCTGGTAGTAGGCTGTCAGTAATGGCTACGCCTCTCTATTTGGAATGGTTGATTTCGGCAGACTGGCAACTTGGTTGGGCACCCCTGCCCTATACGATCATTTCCTGATAACGATGATAGCCCCACCTCTCCCCACCTCTGCTGCTCACTGCTGTAGCATGGTCAGTAGCAGTAGCAGTAGCAGTTGCTACTGACAGTAGATGTTAGTACAAAATCTACAGCTCCTCTACCACAACCATCAGCAACAAGTGGACATGGAGAATTACATGAACTACATGTTGCTCAATCCACTCCAGGGCATAAACAGAAGGGCAACCATGGCAAGCAACCATGCTCGGGGGTCTTCTTTGCTGCTTTTTGTGTATTTTGTGGCGGAAGTACAGCGCCACTTACAGGCCCGGCATATGTACTACAGCGTCTCCAGCGCTCCAGAGTGGTCTCGTGTGAACGGAAGACTTTTTTGATATAGTATTCGGTTTGTTTTGTATGCGTTTGCATGAAAATGGGGTCTGAAGCTGTGGTGGAGAGGAGGACCCCACCCATTCTCTCCACCTGCAGCTGGACAGACAGATAACCCCACCCATCCTCTCCACCTGCAGCTGGACAGACAGATAACCCCACCCATCCTCTCCCCCTGCAGCTGGACAAACAGATAACCCCACCCATCCTCTCCACTTGCAGCTGGACAGACAGATAACCCCACCCATCCTCTCCACCTGAAGCTGGACAGACAGGTAACCCCACCCATCCTCTCCACCTGCAGCTGGACAGACAGGTAACCCCACCCATCCTATAATATTCTCATCGCTCTAACCGCTGGAGTTTCACCGCGGCTGTGAGCTGTTTACTCCTGTCATTCAAAAATACAACCTGCCTAATAATTGTGCACACGGTGTATTGACCACCTCACTGGGGAAGTTTATGTAGAAGAATTCAGAGGCCAAAGGACCTTTTCCTACGCAATAACCTCTCTATGGACATTTCACTTTCCCCCACCCACTTCCCCAACACTTCTAAATAAAAACGGTATCTTGACAGGTGCCTCAGCAAAAAGCTTGTTAGAAACATAAAATTAAAATAAATAGAAACCCTAGAAAGTACCTATAAGCCGCGTTCACGCCGCAGTACTTTTCCCAATTTAGTTCCGATATAGTTCCGAAATGTCGCGTTCAAACCAAAAAGAACCGGAACTAAAATTGGTTCATCAGAACCTTTTTACCCCCTTTTCCGTCCCTGCTAGAGAGCAGGTAGTTCCATAGGAGAAAAAGGTTCCTATGTCTGATTGGCTGGGTGGATTGCAAACCACGCCCCGTAAAACTCCCAAAAAGTTTTGTGAAGCCGCCATTTTATTATCCTCGCATTAGCATGATTAGCATTAGCATTAGCCCAGCGCAGAAACGCAGAGAGACTAACTTATGACAACAGAAAAAAAAACATGAGAGCAGTGGAGATGAGGAGGTGTCGGCGTTCAGGCGATTTACTCGGAAGGCTTCAGTAGAAGCTGCTGGGAGTCCCAGCAGCTTCTACTGAAGCCAGTCCCCAACTCCCGGGACTTTCCAGCCGGGGACTCCGGGCGGCAGTATACGCCGTGATGTTGTTTGCGGTCTGCCA
>NW_027639949.1:0-31874 GCF_949606895.1 Notothenia rossii | reverse complement strand
GCAACATTCTAAGGGCGTGTTTTGGACGCTCTTGGGTTAACACATTAAAGATGTTCTTTATAAAACGTTACTTCAATGTTACATGATAACAAATAAAGAACATTCTCCAAGCAACATTCTGAAAATGTTTTCAGGAAGTTATTGAGGCCTGAGATGACAAAGTGTTTTTAAAATGTTCCTTTAATGTGATAAGTCAACAAAGGTGGAAAGTTTTGCCTCCAACATTCTAAGGATGTGTTTTGGACGTTGTTGGGGTAACACATTAAAGATGTTCCTTTATAGAACATTCCCTCAATGTTACATGATAACCAAAGAAGAACATTTTGAAAGCAACATTTGCATAATGTTTTCAGGAAGTTATTATTTTTGTATAAAATGTTCCTGTGATGCGAAATATTAACAGGCTCATTGTCAACGTCAGATTTATTTGTAGTGCGCTTTAAAAAACGAAGTTGTTGCATTTGTTTGAAAAGGATGTTTAAAAGAAATCTGATGTCACCACATTTTCCTTTTTAGAAAAAAACAAGCACGTAATTCATGATATTGCATGTTTGCGTAGGCATGTCTTAGTTCCCAGCTAGACATTGTTGGTTCTAAAAACATTCTGAGAATGTTACCATTCAGTGTTCTAGGAATGGTTTCATTGAGAAGTTTTATTTTGGTTCCGAGAATGTACTTCTGAAAGGTACGATAACGTTCTCTAAAAACATTCTTAAAATGTTTGGTGATAACATTGTTCGAACATTATACCCCAAGTGTTTTTGTTGTTTATGCACATATCTCTATTGTCATATGGATCGAATAACACTTAGAAAACCAAAGACAGTCATATAGAAGAACGGACCGACTATCACTGCCTGTCCCTGAAACCCCTGTTAGTGTGTTAGTGCCCCCCCCCCCCACCCCCCCCCCCCCCCCCCCCCCCCCCCCCTTGCCTGCTGGTCTGCTCTACACGGCTGGGAGCAATCTCCAATCAACCACACCTGCAACCTGCTCATCAGCCACACTATGAAAACCTGCAGCCTGCACTCATTCCCTGCCGGATTGTTGCCGTGAACGGTTTGTTGCGTGCCGCTCTACCTTTTTACCAGCATATTCTTTGACAACTTTGCCTGCTTTTGCCTCACACTCATTTTTGTTTCTCTCCCAGGAGGAATCCAAGGCCTTCCACACTCCCAAGACCAGCCAGGCCTCTCTACCCACCCTGGAACAACTGTTTCCCACTGCCGCCATAACCAACCTCCACTCCCAGCTCGCCTTTTCTAATAAACAAATGTTACTTTCACCAGCTGATTCCGAGTCATCCTTTTACATGTGTTAATAGTCAAATTCCAATAGTTAAGTAAACTATCATAATCATCCTAATGACCACAGTGGTCAGTCCACTTACCCAGGAATTTTGAGTTGAACAATTACAGGAATATTATGTCTTTATGTTCAAATAATGTAAACATATTTTAGTAGATGGTTACCATAGAACATTTGCATAATTTCTTTAACATAAACCATGTTATCCTTATCTAAAATAATAACATTCTGGCAACATAAAAAATCAAACTTGCAGCTGAAAATGTTTTAAGAACAGTAGGGCATAATGTTCTAACAATGTTATCAAAAACATTTTAAGAATGTTTTTAGAGAACGTTATCCTACCTTTCAGAAGAACATTCTCTGAACCAAAATAAAAGCTTCTGCTGAAAACGTTTTAAGAACAGTAGGGCATACTGTTCGAACAATGTTATCAAAAAAATGTTTAAGAATGTTTTTAGAGAACGTTATCCTACCTTTCAGAAGAACATTCTGGGAACCAAAATAAAAGCTTCTGGCGAAAATGTTTTAAGAACAGTAGGGCATAATGTTCTAACAATGTTATCAAAAACATTTTAAGAATGTTTTTAGAGAACGTTATCCTACCTTTCAGAAGAACATTCTCTGAACCAAAATAAAAGCTTCTGCTGAAAACGTTTTAAGAACAATAGGGCATAATGTTTGAACAATGTTATCAAAAACATTTTAAGAATGTTTTTAGAGAGCGTTATTCTACCTTTCAGAAGAACATTCTGGGAACAAAACAAAAACTTCCCGCTGAAAACGTTTTAAGAATAGGAGGGCATAATGTTCTAACAATGTTATCACCAAACATTTTAAGAATGTTTTTAGAGAACGTTATCCTACCTTTCAGAAGAACGTTCTGGGAACCAAACGAAACTTCCCGCTGAAAACCTTCCTAGAACAATGACTGTAACATTCTCAGAATGTTTTTAGAACCAAACATTTCTAGCTGGGTAAGAGGTTTGTCAAATACATCAGAATTGTTTAACTTTAATTTCCCTCCTTGCAAGTCCTTTTATAGCTTCCATTAGTGAGCAGTTACATTGAGTGATAATTGAAGAAAGGACATAGGGGGGGGGGAAAGAGGAGGAATATGTACAGTAATGCACTCACGTCTGAAGTAAAGCAGGGACTATGGTGGTTTATAGTTATTTAAAGTACATGAAAGTAGCTACAGATAAAGTGAACTCAATTGAAAGCAGAACTGTGTGAAAAGATATCATTAGAGTTTGTAAACTGTACCCTGTACAGTTTGTAAACTGTACCCTGTACGTTATGTTGTATGTCATCCTTATTGTTGTTCTGTTGTTTTTATGTTACATGTGTAACTAATGTCCTGCAGGTCACCCTTGAAAAAGAGATCTTTTGATCTCAAGGGGCTTTCACCTGGTTAAATAAAGGCTACAAACAAACAAACAAACAAACAGTAATATACATTACAGTGTTGGTTATGTGTTGATTGACTGATATATCTCTTTGTGTCAGGAAGTGCATACGGAGCACATTGTCAAACATTCCCGAGAGGGTAGTTTCAGCAGCAGGTCTTACTTGTTGACAACTAATGTATTACATGTTTTGATTGTAGAAACACTTAAATGGTATATTCGATTTTTGGCTCTAAATGTTAAGGTTTAATGGGCAATACTTTTACATCAGGGTGCTCGTTTTTATCCTCAGAGTTCCCCTTATTGCACTTACTTTCAAAGAAGGACCATTTGAGTGCAACTTAAAGGCGAAATTAAATGAAATCACTTTCTATAATCACATCCCAAGTCATATTGTGCACTAAAAAACAAACTATAAACCGAAAAATAAATAAATACTCAATTTCATGGAGTCTCACCTGGAAGAACAGACACCTGGGTAATAAGGCTAAGCCCATAATCTAAATATATTATCAAAATCCTTCTGGTAACTTTACACTGCTGAAATATTCAGTTTCACAAGCAAATACGTCATGAATAAGTTCACTTACACTGCGACTTTAGGGACTCATCCACACAAAGGAAAATATATTCATAAAGGTTTTGAAACTTAGATAAATTGCGCACAGAGCACATACATCTCTAAATGTAATTTATTTGTAAGAAAGAATGCTCAGATTTGCTTTGCATGGTGCTGAAACATCTCCACCAGACACTTCGCTGTCCATGGTGCTGAAACATATCTACCAGACAGTTTGCTGTCCATGGTGCTGAAACATCTCCACCAGGCAGTTTGCTGTCCATGGTGCTGAAACATCTCTTCCAGACAGTTTGCTGTCCACGGTGCTGAAACATCTATACCAGACCGTTTGCTGTCCATGGTGCTGAAACATCTCATCCAGACAGTTTCTGTCCATGGTGCCGAAACATCTCCACCAGACAGTTTGCTGGCCATGGTGCTGAAACATATCGACTAGACAGTTTGCTGTCCATGGTGCTGAAACATCTCCTTCATGCAGTTTGCTGTCCATGGTGCTGAAACATCTCCACCAGACAGTTAGTGTGCTATCAATAGTGCTAAAACATCTAAAAGATGCAAAGATTCTAGATTTAAAGGTTATTATCGTCATATTCACAACAGTAAAAGCATAGTTTTTGGCAATGAAAGTCTTAAGCCCCTACAATAACATCCTGAAATTCTAAACCAATATCTGCTGACCATAATAATGTTAATTTATATATTTTGTTGATGCGGGCTTCGATAAAGTGAATCTTCTAACAATTACATGCTAAGGTTGATTTTGTATGCGCCTATACTGTGTCCTATTTAATGACAGACAATGACAGTGACTTATCCAATGACAGCCTTGTCTTATTCTTCTAAGGACTCAAGAAAGAATTTTCAACTAGTAATTATTTTCCTTGTCTTGGGAAAAAAAGCATTCGTTCAGCCGCACGGGCTAATGAGCTCTAATTACTGAAGGTGGCTAATTCTATTCGCCATGAGACACATGATGGTTGCCACGGTAACACATTGGGTGCCAGCATTGTGGTTGTAGTGCCGATATGAATGAATGTTGTGTAGAATATGCTACCGAGTACAGAGACCAGGTGCTGTTTGCCAGGTGGTGTTTGCCCTGGCCACAGAAATAACCTCAGTGGAGATGTGTGAAGGAGAAGGCGATGGAGAAAATAAGATGCAGACAGACACTGTTTGCACACAACAAATAAGAAGTGTTACAATGTGTCGAGGGAGAGGGGGGAGCTGACAGGGTAAAATAAAGCAGAGAGGCTTCTGCAAGAGAATAGTCTGGGTGAAACGGACAAAAGGTCCGGCTCTGTTTACCGAATAAACAGGTTGGGTGATGGATGAATGGCAGGAGGAAATGAGGTTTAAAGTCTGGGGACATGAATAGGTACAGAAGATATGATAAATAAGCATCGTATTCTTGAATTGGGGTAAAAGATGATTGAGATGAAGAAGCCTTTTAAATGTAACAAACACACAACAGGTAGCAAAGGCCTGACTTTCTTACACATTCAGAATGTAATATAAGCAAAGCACAAGCTAACATGATAAGACATTTAACAATCTGTTGGAGTGTAAATCAAATCATTTTAACCTGTGTTTAGGAACTCCCAAACATCCAACCCATCCGCAGAACACCTTTTGAATATAAAAGCATTCGGTTCGAAAGGAAATTATAGTTTTTTTTAGGATTGTGCATCATAGGGAACTCAAACCACATACATCAAATATCAAGTGGTCACTTCACCCAAGAGTGACTGGTGTCTTGTGGAGGCCAACTCATGTTGATCCACGTCACTTCAAGCCCTCGCGTGTAGCACTCTGCCCCTTTCCCCCTCACAATTCACATCTAGCCCCGTTGTAATTGGCACTTTAAAGATCTGGCCACAAGTTAGACGTCACTTTGGTTGGCTTACTCTTCCTCAAGCGACTCCTGTCTATAACAACCATCTATTTTTACAAGCCAAAATTGACCCCCGATTTTCTCACTTGGAGAGGGAAGGCCTCCGCTGCATAGGGGAGTTATACATTGATAGCCTGTTTGCCAGTTTTGACCAACTACGGGTTGCCTTTAATCAAAGACGATCTGATTTCTTTAGATACTTTCAACTAAGGGATTTTGTTAAGACACACTCTCCACAATTCCCCCAATCCCTGCCTCCCAGTGGAGTGGATCTTGTACTTAGAGCAAGAACTTTGTCTAGGCACCATGTCTCTTATTTTTATGATCTTTTTTCTCCGGTTGATGAATCTGCCATTAACAAGATTAGAACTAATTGGGAAAAGGAACTACAGTTCACCTTCTCTGATGACTTTTGGAAGGAGGCCCTGAGAGCCGTTAACTCATCCTCCAGTTGCGCTAGACTCAGCCTAATACAGTTTAAAGTTCTTCATAGACTACATTATAGCAAGGCTAAGCTCTCCAGGATTTATCCAGATAGATTAGATGACAGGTGTGATAGATGTTTCCAGACCCCCTGCGACCTGACTCACATGTTCTGGTCGTACCCTAAATTATCTAGCTTCTGGCAACCTTTCTTCGAATGTATTTCTGAAATTGTATGTCTAAAAATCTCTCCATCCCCTCATGTAGCTATTTTCGGTAAGCCCCCAGATGAAATCAACATTACAAACACTCAAACCAATGTCCTTGCCTTTACCTCCTTGATTGCTCGTAGGAAAAATCCTTCTTTTGTGGAAATCTCCTTTACCTTCCTCTTTTAAAATGTGGCTGAGTGATACTATGTCTCTTCTAAAGTTAGAAAAAATTAAGTTTACTCTCCGGGGTTCCTCAGATAAGTTTTACGCTCATTGGAGGCCACTGGTCAGCTATGTAAACCGTCTTCCCACTGATATGGTGTCGCTGTAGGGATTCTCCCTTTATCTGTCTATAATTCTGATATGATTACTCCCCTGTCCGCCACACATGCAGCCCGTGTGACATCCCTGGATATGTGTTAGTATGTGTACATGTATGTATGTATGTATGTATGCAGGTATGTGCATGTATATTATTGTATCTATCATTTTGTATTGTATTGATGTACTGTTGCCTCAGTGCTCCGGGAGACGGGTGGTTGGGATGGGTTGGGATGGGGCGGGCTTAAGGGAAAGTGAGTAAGGGTTCTTTTGGGGGAAAAACAATGAAAATGCCTTAATTGTTGTAATGCACTGTTACACTTTTTTTTCCATGTGAATACAAATATTTTGAAAAAAATATATATACAGTATATATCAAGTAGAAAATCTAATTATAGTAAGCAAAACAGTGGGTGCTCAAACTAAAGTTAGATACAGGAAAACAACCAAACCTCCAGAATTAAATGATTATTGTTAATTAGAATGAAGTGTCAGTTTTGGATCATCAGGACATTGGGTGGAGTTTGCAATCATACTAATAAAACATAATGACGTGGCTGAACTTTCTGTCATTCCTTTCTTTAAGCTGAACTCTAACCAGGTCATACAGCCACTCTAAAATCTTTTGTCTGGCTCTGCATTTGCTTTCAAAAGTTGATTTCTTCCTAAAAAAGAATGCAGGAGATACATTTCCTAATCCTCACTGAGCCCTAGTAGAACAAAAGATCTCACAAAGATTATTTACTAAACGGATCAAATCTATGCACAGACTTCACACCCGTCAGCTAGAGGCGTGTTCTCATAGATGGCACTGTCAGAAGAGAGAAATTCCTTCCAGATCTTGACACTTAACTTAAATATATTTAGGTTACCAAAACAAATAAAAAACCTATTTTTAAAGTTATGATTCATCTTTTTGTTGACATGTATAAATCAATAAATATGCCTTAACCTACTGCAAAGTGATTCATTTGGTAATTAGCTGTCATTAAAGTGAGTGGCTGTATGCTTGAGATGGAGTGGTGGTCTGATTTCCCTTCATGAACATGTGTTCTATATAACTACCCTGTATACTACACTGTATACTCTACAACTTTACTACTCTGTATAACCTCAGCAACGTTTCACTTTTCAATGCAACACAAATGACTCCTGAAATCAAAACAGAAGGCAAAAGTCATTATGACATTATTAAGGGCTGCAAACTCAGAAATATAAGTATCAGAATTTCTCTTTACATTCAAATGTCAATATATATATGGCCATACAAAAAGAAACCGTATTAACTTTTTACCTAATTTTAAGACTTTAAAACTATTCTTAAACGCAAATCTTATTTTTAACTAATGTTCTTATATTATCACATTGTAATAAATACACTAACGCAAGTTTTAGTAATTATCTTCTGCCTTATCAGCTGTTTTCTGCAAGGTGAAACTGATTTCTCAATTGCAAGAGGACAACAATGTATTAACTTTCCCAAATCTTTGAGCTGTTAACGCTCTTGTGTCTCTTGTGTCTGTCCAGCTTTGTGTTGTGCAAGTGCTCTTTTGACAGTTAAACACTTCAAAGACCCTCGGCCTCTCTTTGGTTCCCTTTAGTGCATGTTGCTGTTGGAGGGTATCATGTTGTACTGTGGCACGAGAAGCCGGTCATTGTGCAAGCTAATGAAACATCTACAGGAAGCACCACTGGGCCTGGTTGGCGTTAATTAATATTCATTCAGATCTGAATCTTATCTGGGATTCTACATTGGACATGTGAAAACAGCTCCTGGGTCAGTGGTAGGAAGCAGTGGGAGACCATCATGTATGAGTTCTTCAGGCTCCAGAGCTGCAGGCAGTCTGTCTTTGAAACGTACCATTTGTGCAATTATAAAATGAAAGTGGATGTTTTTGAGCCCATTAAAACTAACACACTGCGCGCAACAAGAGCAGAGGAATTCAGTCAGTTTCTATTAAAAAATGTGTGATAAAATATTATTTCAGGGCATGTTTCAGTAGTAGGGATAGTTAGTTAATTATCATATCAAGGGACTTGACACACTAGCAGTTCATATTGAGTTCACTTGTATGCCCAAAACGACACATGAATGAGAACAAAACATCATAATTACAATAATAAAAGGCATCATCGAAAGGGACTCGTGCAAAGAGTGCTGAGAATCAGTAGACAAAAGTTACAGGCATATACACAACAAATTGTCTGGATGAGGACGGATATTTAACATGTTTCAATTAGTCTCCATCATGTTCTATCTTTACTGTTATAGCAAAAATACGACCAGTGCAGAAGAAATAGTTTCAGTCGCTATGGAAACGAGTTATTGAGCCTGAGAGGACACTGTTACTGTCCAGCTGTGTGAGATGTGACCCCTCAGACAAACAGACACACAGCATCATGAAACCGGCTCACACTGCCCTCAACAAACAGGATACAGAAAGTAGACCCTAGAGATGAAAGGATGGTAACACAGATACCTTATGAAGAAGATCAGTGTCTTGTAGCAACTGAGTCAAGCTTAAAGGGGCCCTAGTATGTGTTGTTGTTGGTCTTCCCTTTCCTGTAGCTTGTTATATACAGTGGGTGATATATTTATAAAGAGTTCTGGACAAAATGATAGGCCGCTCCAAACTGTTCTTTGATTTCAATCTCTACATGTATGGCAGCCATTCCAGTCCAGTGTCTGCTGAATTCCAGCACAGATAAATGTTGTCAGTAGTTTATGAAATGTTAATTTCACTCAAACACATAATTATAAATAGTCAATCCAGAGAAACTGATAATGCTGCAGTGTTCTCTTCACTTTTTCCAGAGCTATATATATTATAGATAGATATATTGTCGTGCATGGCTATGGTCTGCAGAAGCTAAAATCCCAAAGGTCATTCCAGAGGGAGTTTCCCTACCACACACTCCACAACATCAGCCCTGCGGCACTTCATCACTGTGCTGCAGAACCTGCCCCTGTTTTCACCAACATCTTCAACTCCTCCCTCTGCCAGTGTTCAGTTCCTCACTGTTTTAAGGAATCCACTATCATCCCCGTACCCAAGTCTAATAAAATATCCTGCCTCAATGACTACAGACCCATAGCCCTCACATCTGTGGCGATGAAATCATTTGAGCGCATCATTCTCAGGCACCTAAAAACCAGCACCTCCCCCCTCATGGACCCATATCAATTTGCTTACAGAATCAACAGATCTGTGGATGACGCTGTCAACCTAGCAATCCATCACACTCTACAACACCTGGAATCCCCCAACACCTACGCCCGCATCTTGTTCCTGGACTTCAGCTCCGCTTTCAACACCATCAACCCGGAAAAACTCTTCAATAAACTAATGGACATGAACACTGACCCCTGCATCTGTCACTGGATCCACAGCTTCCTCTGGAACAGACAACAACGGGTCAAAATAAACAACTCCACATCTCTCCCTCTGCAGCTCAGTATAGGAGCTC
Organism: Notothenia rossii; assembly: GCF_949606895.1. NCBI lineage: Eukaryota > Metazoa > Chordata > Actinopteri > Perciformes > Nototheniidae > Notothenia > Notothenia rossii. The sequence continues at coordinate 22,262 of NW_027639949.1, read as the reverse complement.
CACAAGGCTGTGTCCTATCCCCCTGGTTATTCTCACTCTACACAAACCAACTCACATCTCAGCACAACATATATAAATACGCAGATGACACAACAATAACAGGACTCATCTCAAATAATAATGAAACACAATACCTCACTCAGATCCATCAAGCAGTCAAATGGTGCTCAGAAAACAACCTCCTACTTAACACAGCAAAAACCCAAGAAATAATCATCGACATCAGGCGAAAGCCACAGCCCAAATCACCTCTATCTATCTCAGGCAAACTCATTTCCACCACAGAATCACTCACATTTCTTGGCACTCACATAAGCAATAACCTCAAATGGAAGACCAACACAGACCACATCTACAAAAAAGCCAACCAAAGGCTATTCTTTCTGTGGCAGCTCAAGAAATACAGAGTGAGGAAACATCTCCTAATCCAGTTCTATACAGCCATCATCCAAAGCATCCTCACATCATCAATCACAGTCTGGTACAGCAGTTCAGACAACCTCTCCCGGAATCAAATTCAACGTATCGTCAATAAAGCATAAAAAATCACCTGCAGTCCCCTTCCATCACTCGAATCACTTCACCACCAACGAACTGTCACAAGGGCAAGGAAAATTGTTTCTGACCCCTCCCACCCAGCTCACCATGTCTTCCAACTTCTGCCCTCAGGGAGGCGCTACAGGTCACTGTCCACCAAAACTGCCCGCTTCAAAAACAGCTTCTTCCCTTTTGCAATACGGACACTAAATGGACTCTAAATAACCCCAATGAACAATCACAATCCACCACACCTTGAACTTTATGTATATATGATGTATGTATTTGCCCTGTGCTGTTTGTTGTACTTTTTATTGTCTGTTTATTGTATGTTGAATTGTATGGAACAAGCTTTAATAATCTGCACTGAACACGAATTCCACCAGCTTGGCTGTGTGGTCATGGTCATTAAAGATTCTAATCTAATCTAATCAAATTAATGGAAGGAATGCAAGATGTGTGAAAAGTGCAGATATTTGTGTCAGGTTGTTTCAGTTCATCTCATATTTAGCGGTTGTTTGACTCTTAATTGTACGTTTTCTGAGTCTGGTTACCGAGTGTTTTGACTCAGTTGTCTGGGTTTTTTCTCGTGATAAAACATCACCTTTGTAACAGTGAAAATATATGTTTTTAAAAGTGCAGTTTTTAACATGGTGTGCTTGATTAGAAGAAATGAACGAGTGAAGTTTCAGAAGATATGATAGGGAGATACTCTAACACAACAAATGAAACATTGAAAATGTTTTGCATAGATGTCTCTAACACCAGTCTGTGCCCCGGGTGTAAACATCATTATAAACATTTAAGAGGTTAAGCACATAGATTTATTTATTTCATTTCCTGTAATAATGTAGCAGAGGGTTTGAAAAATGACTTTGAACCACGAAAGTGCAAACAGCCTGATAAACATCAAGCGAGAGTCTATCTGAAAGTGTGCTTGTGATCTCATTTCTAATTAGAGCAATCTTATACGTTAAGAACAATACGTTGTTAGTAGAGAGGGGTTGTTACGGTCCATAGCAACATGAAGTGTAAAACCCTCAGTTTTCACTGCTCACGGTTAGAATGTTCATATATATTTTGTTGATGAGTTTATCACCCGCTGCAGAACAGACTTAATTTGTAGTCGTTCACACTCTAGTAATAAAAAGCAATGGAATTAAAAGAGCGTGAAACAAGGTGGTATTTCAACTGATGATACGACATTATCAAGTGTGCCGCAGTATAAACAGATGCAGCAAAAACACCAACCTGTGAATCTGAATTTTAGAAAAGGAACTTCTGTCTTATGTAGATTAGCTGACTTTTGCTCATATAATATGTATTCTGTTCCATTTGTAAACCATCTCTGCAGGGCAACACATTCCATCTGTGTTAAGCCTTACAGTACGTGTGTGCAGTGAACTATAATACCACTGAAAGCACTGAACTTCTGCTGCTGATGCATTATATAATGAGTCTTATCAATGAATTAATATTTAAACCAAATAACAGCTGTGAGCTAGTGTTACTAACCCACACATTACTTTGATCAGTAGTGTTTAAATGTGTTTTACCGTATTAACCAATGTATCTATGTAACACTTTCAAATTGTGCCAGTTTTGAATGTTTTATAACAGTTTCTTATATTTGCATATTGACGGGTTAATGTGCCATTTCATTTGTGGTTAGCTGTATTCCTCTGCCTGTATTGTTTAGTGTTCATTTGTTGTACCATTGTTCATGCTGCCCCTTTTGGACAGGTCACTCTTGAAAAAAAGATTTTAATCTCAATGACACTTTTACCTGGTTAAATAAAATAAAGGATATCTATCATTCGAAGCACGTTCTACATAATATTTTAGCATTTTTGCTTACTTCCGTCTTCTATCAAACACTGTGGGTTATCCAGCATCGACCTTTCAAGCCTTTTGTGCTTCTGTTCCTCTCAACAGGTACACACACCAGCGACCAGACGATTTTGTGTGTGTGTGAGTGTGTGCGGGAGACCCCTGCAGGACAGAAGAACCTCCTGTCCACGAGTCAGCATTCAGAGATCGTAAGTACACTTTTTGCCTTCCCTTTTCTGAGAGGTTTGTATGAGCCAAGGCTGTAGACTACTCCTTCTGGATCCCTGTGGTAACATCACTCTGTGAGATCATTTACATAGCAGCAATAAAGCCAGAACCAAGCGAAGAGGACTATTAGACAGAACACACATTATGGGATTCCTTCCTACTCAGCTTGATCCAACCGAAGAATATAAAACCTAATCTTATAAGGATTGTGTGCTAAACCCTTTATCAATGTGAGCCATAGGCGAAAGCTATAGAGAAATTGTATAACCTTATTCTTGCTGACTGATCATTCTGCTGTAATGGACCATTTAAATGAAGTCACGCCTAATTATTCCCAGTGTGTTACCCTATGACCTTCTCATTCTCTCCAAAACACTAGTTGTATCCTGTTAGGGCTCAGGCATGCTATCCTGGGGGGGGGGGGGGGGGTGTGTCCTCTGCAGCTTTTGCTCACATCTGCAATTCCGCATTGATTCCATGACAGTGAGCTGATGCAGAGTGGTGGGTTCTCCGTTATAGCCAGGTACATCAGCCAATGGCTTTTCCCATTATAGGACGTGTGTGAGGCAGTTTAACGGTGCTGTAGAGTAAATGACTGCAGTCCATAGAGGGATCAAATTTGCCGCAGTCAAAATAATATGTATGGAAATGTGCTGTACACACCATTATAAGTATTGTAGATCAATATAGAATGTCCAAGCATTGTTACTTGTGTTAAAGCAGCACATTGTATTCCGCAAAAAGAAAAACACAGTTGGAGGCTTTACTTAATTAGCATATGAAAAACAATGGTAACAAACATCAAAAACATGTTGTTTATCCCCACAGCGCTTTGGGATTATAATCAACTCAGAGGCCCCCTTTTGTCTCACAGAAGTGGCCACTCATGCTTGTTAGGACCCTCTATTCTCACTGCCGCGTATTTCCTCACCTTGCTTTTGAACAAATTAACACGGATTATAAGGGGGAAACTACAATTAAAAAGCCCGCTGTGCATCTTTTATATCCGCCGAGTGGGTAGCAAGCTGAGCTGTTATTTACAACATCTGAAGGAGAGGTAAAGACTGCAAACGTACGAGGTCATTGATCAGGAATTGTAAAGAGAAAAAACTAATTCTATAAGTGGCTGATTATTTGTGTAAATCTGTCTCTGCTGCACAATCAATTAGACAGCCCATGTATACTTAACTAAATCGTTGTATCGCATATATGTCATGAGGAGCTAGCCTAAACAACTAACGCTAAGGAATTATCTTACAAAAGGAGTCTACATTGTTGCTGCTAAGTGAGGCTGAACAGCAGTGCATTAAAGGTCACCTATTATGCATAAGCCACTTTTTCATGTCTTTTATACATCAACATGTTTCCCCTCTGTGTAAAGAGATTCTGTAAGTTTCAGGAAAAAATATTCGCTCCCTTTTCGTCCTGATCCATTTATATAAAAACCTGTCTGAAAATGAGCTGATATGTTTTGGCAATTTTGTGATGTCATAAGGTTTTTTTGGGGTCGTGAAACCATTAGCCAATAAGCAACCAAGGTAACCCCCGCCCACCTTATCACCTGAATCTCCTCCGAGAGCACCATTGTGTTCTTTTTAACCAAATATTTCTCAGAGGGGCATGGGGAGGGGCTCCTTATTTTCATCTAAAGCAACAGACAGAGAATCAGCACTTTTGAAACAGGGCTGAAACAGAGGGGATTATGGGATGCTGCAATGATCTGTTTGGTATTTTAAGCAAAACACTTCAGAGACATGTTTTGTATATACAGTATCTGAGACCTATTATATATTGATGAAAAACAGTATAATAGGAGACCTTTAAGCTAAATGCTAGATGCTCACCACGTACAACATCTTAGTTTATTATGCCAAGTTTTTATATGAGCACTTAACATGAAGTAACATCAAGGCTTATGTGAAGTATGGCAATTTATCTCAAAGTTGTTGAGATTGAGTTGCCGACATTTCAGTCTGGACGGAGTTACTGTTCGAGATGCTACTGGCAAAGTTTAGTTTGAAGGAGAAAGAAACACAAAACAACATGTTCCTCTAGCTCCACATGTGAGTATGGTTGCATCTCACAAATAAAGTGCCACTCTTATACTGTATGTCTATGTGCCGCTGGAGGAGAGAGGGCAGTGTTGTTCACTGCTTCACAGAGATTGGAGCAGACTGTGCAGAGTGGAGGAGGCCAGGGAGGAGCTGATGTGCCGGGGGTAGAGATTCAGCAAAAAGAAAAAAAGCCTGTGTGATCTGCTAGAGGGAATATAAACAGCCACTCAAGCATATGGAAGATGTTGCTATCAGAAGGGGGTTTGTTTTTCACCTTCATATGATGCTTTTGCTGGGAAATTCCTATGTGATCTGCTGTCTGTTGCATGCTGGTAAGAAATAATAGCTTACAGACCCGGCTGCGGTACAGATAAGCCACTGTTCCAGCATCAGAAACACTACAGACATCCTACAAATGCAAAGGTGTCTCAGTAGGAATGAATTGGACTCTTCCAATCTACATTTTTCTACCTTAATAAGCCGTCACTGATTATGGGATAAACGTGGGATGTTCTTGCAAAAAAGACTAAGCTAACAGATATGAAGCGAGACCCCATCTGAACCACCCAGAAGAATTCCCATCCCGGCTTAGAGCTTGTACAATGTTAACAAAGTGATGTATTTTAATTCAGTGAAGTTGCACTTTCACAAAGTCTAAATCAGCAATCCCCTCCAGTTTAGAATCCTCTTACACTCTTATGCTCTGTTACTGATATGGGAGCTGACCCGCTCCAATGGCTGTATTGATCAAATTGATTAAATTACTGTCTGCCGTTCGACTTCAAACCTTCAGACCAGACCAGAGCTTCTCCCTGTTGTACTAACCTCAGACGCCCTGTTCAAAGTAGTTTGAGCCGACATCAGTCAGATAAACCCCTCAAAGGCCAGGCTGGATATCGTGGTGTGGAGCGTTTGCCAGTTCAAAACCAGCAGTCTGATCCACAGCCTCTGGTAGATTGCTCTTATCTTTACAACGCGACCCATGTCTCACTTCATCCCTGACCTCTCTGTGCATCTCCCACACTTGACAAGCTTCCTTCAACTATTACACCTTTACTTCTTCCACCCTCAGATTCTTGAGTGAAGTCAATACAACTTGTTTTTCTTACCGCTGGTCCTTGTGAGCTTACAGCAGCCATCAAACACGGTGGGTTTTCTTATCTCTGGACCCTTGAGCTAAGAGGCTGTGAGGCGCCTTACATGTCTTTCTTCTCCTGTTCACATAGAGGGGCCATCTTCTTCTTTAGGGTGCTAACACAGCTGTCAACACGTTTGTATCACGAACGGAGGAAAACGTTGAAACAGAGATTGCTGTTGCTTATCACTATGGACAAAACTGTGACATTGCAATCATGCGATTACAGGTAGAGTTCTGAATTTAGGCCAGGTCGCATTCTGAAATCCACTTCCATCTCAGGGGGGTCTCCATGTTTAGATATTGCAAGATGTGTGTGAGGATGCTGATTCGTCTGGTGTGTGTCTTACAAGTGTACATCAGTGTGTGATCATCTCCAGACTCATCAACATGGTGCTCGGCTCCTGTCACAACACTGTCTGGCAATGAGCGGCTCTGTCACACTGGGCGACACAGCACTCCAATTAATCACAGAGAAGGACCGCTAATGAAGTCATTATGTATTCTGAGAGTTTCATCTTGACAACCACTTTTCATACAAAAGAAATGACTGATACAGAAATACACGTAAAAGGCTTACGGGCAAATTGATATTGGATTATCAAAAAATGTAGTTTGACAAGTGAAGTATAGCTCTGTACTGTACGTGGTTGATGCAAAGTGTTACTCTGTCTCTGAAAATGTTTAATTTCACTCCTTTTGAGACCAGGGCTGTCAAATGTAGTCTCACCTCTTAAATGGTAAAATGTGTCTTTTATTTGAATGTCTCCAAGAACAAAGGACTGGAGTGCTACTCTTCTCATTAAGCAAGCATTGTCAGAGTTGAAATTGTATCAAACTGTCTTTTTCCCACTTGTTCTTAAAGAAGAGATTAAAATATGTTGATGATATATGATATAACAACCTGAATACAAATATATAAAGTGGTACTAAGGTTAAAGTTCCCATGTCATGCTTTTCCGGTTATTACCCACCCCCTTGTGTGTTATGAAGGTTTTTTTGCATGTAAACGGTCTGCAGAGTCACAAACCCTCAAAGTACACCCTGTAGCGAGTAAAACTCTAACACAGAAAAGACCTGTCTATGCTGCCCCAAAACGCCTCGTTGGAGATTTCTCTTTTTCCATTTGTTTCTTCGGGAACCGCATGACGTCATGCGGTTCCCGGAACCAAAATGGACCAACCCGCGGAGCTCCTCACACACCAAGACCTTTAGCGTACATTTTCAACTAACAGGGAGTCCCCATTGACTTGCATAGAGCTCCCTGAACGCTGGTAATAGAGGAGTTGGGATCGCGGAGAAATGCTCTCTGCAGATCCATTCTCACAGCGTTAGAAACCTTTTTCTTACTCAATATCAAGCCACACTTATTGTATTTACTTCGGCTGTGAGTGTTTGTGTGTGCTCAGGATGAGTTTCGCGCTGTCTCGCTGTATCGCCGACCCGGAAACCACACCAGTAAGCCAGATCATTGAGCAGCGAGCCTCGCAACGTCCCAACCAATCAGAGCACACTGGGCTCACAGGGGGGGGGGGGGGCAGGAGCTCCAACAAGCCGTTTAGGACAGAGAGTGAATACCCATGCTATACAGAGATGCTGTATGAGAAACCAATGTGAGTTTGGAAAATTGCACCATTTAAATCTATTTTAGTAGACCTCAACAATGGAATTAGGATCAGTAGAAATGGCCATGACATGGGACCTTTAATAAAAGGTTTGTCTTTGTCTGTTTATATAAAATGGAGAAATATGCAATATTCTGGAATAGCCTCTTAACTGAGATACGGGATTGTCCCACTCTCAATAGTTTTAAAGGTCAACTCAAAGAATGGTGGAGAAACAAACTGACGTGCGATCACCGCTAAATGCACTTTAATACAGGGGTATCTCCTCTTGCACTTTATGTATCGATGCTGCTATATTGTATTACCATGTCCTAAATACTTGGGGATTCTACTCTTATTCTTGAACTTTTCTTGCATTTTATGTTTTTGTACTGCTATGTTTATCATTTTCATTTTTGTAATGTTTTATGTGAGGGACTGCGGATGGAAATGAGCTCAAAGCTAAATCCGGCATACAGATGTAGCACTGAATTTCGGACTCCAGCTTACAGCTTCCTGCCTACGACCTGCCTAAAACCAGTATAGAGGAATGTTAAGCCCTCCCACTATTTTCCAAGAGGGCGTTGCCAGATTTTCAATTTCAGGTTTTAACCAGGAGATGGCGCTTCATTCACAAATACAGAAAGACAAGTTTCATGGACTTGCAGTTGTGTTTTGAAGAGCATTTGAACACATCAATATTTTAGATCAACTAAAGTATATCTAATCTTGTAATTCAATAATATATAGTCTTTATATATTAAATAATCATAATGTAAATGTTTACATTACACTTCTTTATTTGTTATGCTCATACTTTAACCTTTACAATCGTTTGCTTTAATATGCAGTATATTTTTGTGTTTGCTTCCTCCTGCTCCCTTTCGGACACATGCTGTACGATTTATTATTATTATTAATATGAAGATATTATTAAGATAAGATAAGATGTTACTTTATTGATTGAACATTTTAGTTTAGAATGTGCTGTCCCACGGTAATTCAGAAGGCTCACAGGTCACATTCCGACCATTATTTAAAACAATAGGTGCTTTCACACCGTCTACAGTTTGATTTGTATAGAGGGAGCTCTGTCAGTTTTCGAATTACCCATTTGCTTTCAGGGAGCCCTATTTTTCAGAGCACATCCTGCTACTAAATATGTCACACGCACGCTCTGTTGACTGGCGCAGCAGCGCGGATGCGATCAATTGCTATAAAAACACTCTTCTACTAATACAGACGGTGTCACTATGCCGGCGGATGTGCCCGTTGTTGAAGCCTCTTCAGGCTCTGCATCGGCAGGCCTCTCCCTCGGTGTGGAGCTGTCAAGCTCGACCCTAACGCCGCTTACAGCCGGCCAACTAAAAGTTGTTTTCCGTTCACGTTGTCATTTTTAGACTCCTTCGCTTCTTTGCTTGTGAATCCAAAAGCTGTGACGCTTGGCTGTTTTCGTTTTGCCATATTTTTTTATTACACAGCCAGAGTTAAACAAATATCAATATGAACATTTCAAATACCGCGCCGGCATCACCGCCATAATCATAGCAACGTAAGTAAAAATGCAACGCCGCCACGTACAGATGGAAACACCCAGACATATTCACAAATATAAAACAAATATTCAGAAACTGTAATGAACAATAACTATTATTTATTTCAAGAACTGTTATTTACAGAAACTCAACATTTCTAATCTGTGTGACACAAATATGCACGATTGTTTTGGGCTCCCCCTATTTATCTCAATGTCAGCCTTCAGGGGAACTCCCTCCCTCTTCGGGGGAGCCAAGCTCCCCCTAGCTCCCCCCCATTTCGAACAGTGTCTGTGGCTGAATGGCCAGCGATTAGGTGCGGCGCATTTATCATAGGTGATCAGAGCTAACTGCCTGCCGTCAGATTTCATTTAAAAAACAGATCTGATTTTAAGACTATTTCTGCGCTCATAAAGAATGATAAGAACAAGAATAATGCGTATTGAACTGGTTTCATTAATTAGTGAGTTTATTTAACACTAGACCCGCCAATCGGGTCAATTTGTGTGATGTGTGTTGTGTGTGTGCAATGTAACTTTTTTTCAATAAAATATTAAAGTCTCCCAGTCCGTGACTTTTCCTGAAAGTGTGTTATGTAGCACCCTATGTTGTTAAAAATTGCATTATAATAGCGGGATTTGACGGGTTTAGGTAGGCCTATACAAAAACCTCTGGCGGTTCTAGTGTTAAGGTAATTAGGTACAGTAGAAGCCCTTTTTTATCAGTAACGAATTTAGCAGTTGAACATAAAAGTCAACTAACTGAGGGTCACTTGCAATGACACTGTTGTGTCTAACTGTAAGCTTGTCACTCAGAGTAACCTACCGTTAATTTAGCTGCTGGAGAAGAAAGATCAAGGGGGGAGGGGGGAGAGAGCTGTGGTTGATGGGCCATTAGTTGTGTAAATACACAGCTGAGAGCTGCCGTTTCATTCAGACTGTTTAAAAAACGGTAACAACGGACTATTTTTCTTAGCGGATGCATGTCAATTTAAATCAATACATACAACTATTTTTTAAATCAATACATACAACTATTTTTTAAATTAATAAAAACATTTTCTAAATCCATAAAAGCATTTAAATTAATATTGGGAGTCATGTCGTTACTTTGTTGAGAATGTGGCCGTGTAATAAGCGGGATAATTTGCAGCGACTTGTTCCTTATGGGGAAAATAACACCCGTCATGTGTGTGTAGAGGTGTGTGTGGTTAAAACACTTTCATGAAGTGAAGGAATTTCCTTCTATAAAACAGCTGTGGGCAGCAGTGAGTGTCACGGACATGAATTCATAGATCAAGGCAGACTGGTGCACACACTCTCCTGTCCTGCCAGGCGACACGCCCGTTCTAAGCCGTGTCCCTCACTCCTCACATCCCAAGCATCCCCGAAAAGTGTATTATGTTGTTACATCTCAGATGTTATGTTTCAGTTGTGCTCTGTCTATGTTCAGTGATGCAAACTTGTCACCTTTCGGCGAAATTCGCCGTTTTGAATCAAAAATAAGTCGTTTGTGTGATTCATGTAGATCTGCAATACAAATATTTTTGGGGTATGGGGGGGGCTGGGACCCGGAATAATCTGCGGCAGTGAGCTGTTATGTGCCATCATGACACGCATGGTGTTCTTTTTTTATATATTATAATGAAGTACGAGCTGTGTGCTCGAGTCTTCCTGCCTGTCGGCTCTGCTCATGGATGTATAATAAGGCTCTGCTGCTCCGAGATGATGGTCGAGCTTCAGCAGCTACATTACCTACGGGTGCGTTTGTTAATATTAACTGTGCGTCCGGAGTCACTTTGGCACAGACTGGACCGCTGGTGAACAGCTGTTAGAACGGGCCGTTCAGGTGTTCAGAGCAGAGCTCCGTGTCGGAGCGGCAGAGCGTGATGTGAACTGAAAAGTTTTTCTGTGGCAATATTATCGTTGAATCGTGAGCTAGCTAGCTAGCATACATTGTCACTATCTGCTAACGTTAGCTTTAGCCTTCTATTTCTAATAGTTTTTTTCATAGGCTATAAACAGAGGTGGTATAAGTATATATATATTGTACTTGAGTAAAAGTAGAAGTACTCAGATCTTGTACTTGAGTAAAAGTAGAAGTACTCGGGTCTTGTACTTCAGTAAAAGTAAAAGTACTCAGATCTTGTACTTGAGTAAAAGTAGAAGCACACAGATCTTGTACTTGAGTAAAAGTAGAAGTACTCAAATCTTGTACTTGAGTAAAAGTAGAAGCACACAGATCTTGTACTAGAGTAAAAGTAGAAGTACTCAAATCTTGTACTTGAGTAAAAGTAGAAGCACTCAGGTCTTGTACTTGAGTAAAAGTAGAAGTACTCAAATCTTGTACTTGAGTAAAAGTAGAAGTACTCAAATCTTGTACTTGAGTAAAAGTAGAAGCACACAGATCTTGTACTTGAGTAAAAGTAGAAGTACTCAAATCTTGTACTTGAGTAAAAGTAGAAGCACACAGATCTTGTACTAGAGTAAAAGTAGAAGTACTCAAATCTTGTACTTGAGTAAAAGTAGAAGCACTCAGGTCTTGTACTTGAGTAAAAGTAGAAGCACACAGATCTTTTACTAGAGTAAAAGTAGAAGTACTCAGGTCTTGTACTTGAGTAAAAGTAGAAGTACTCAGATCTTGTACTTGAGTAAAAGTAGAAGTACCAGAGTGTAGGAATAGTCTGTTACAGTAAAAGTCCTTTATTCAAAATGTTCCTCAAGTAAAAGTAGAAAAGTATTCTCATCAAAATATAGTGAAAGTAGCGACAGTAAAAGTAGTCATTGTGCAGATTGGTCCATTTCAGAATAATAGATATGATATGTTTTATAATGATTGATCATGAAAGTGTTCTCAAAGCTGGTAAAGGTGCAGCTAGTTTGAATGACTTTGTATACTGCAGGGTAGCTTGTGGATTTACTCCAGGTGGAACTAAAGTCTGATTTAACACTTGATTAGATTTCACTTAATTAATCCAGATCTGTGAAGTAACTAAAGGTATTAAATACATGTAGGGGAGTCAAAGTACACCATGTACCTCTGAACTGTAGTGGAGTAGAAGAACAAAGTAGCAAAACATTGAAATACTTAAATAAAGTACAAGTATCTCAAAATTGTGCCCAAGTATAGTACTTGAGTTTATGAACTTAGTTACTTTACACCATGTGGCTATAAAGATAAAAAGACTTAAGCCTTGCACAGAGGCACGAAAATACATTTTCAAAATGCTCAACAGTGCTGCCAAAATTATAAACTGACTGCTCCACAATTTAAAATAAATGCTTTTATATATTTCTATTAGATGTGACTCTTTGGCGTTTCTGTTATTATTAACACTGCTGCTTTAGTTGTTCTGACTGCTAAAATCCTCTGTTATTCCGTGGGGTGGGGGAGCCGGGGGCTCGGATCCTTGTCACCTTTTTCATACCTGATGAGTTTGCATCCCTGTATGTTAAAAAGCCTCAGTCACCTTAATTCATGTAATAAAAACATCTCAGGTCAGTAACACTCAAAGCTAAATGTGCAATACCATGTTCAGCTATGTTACTATTTATAATGTTATTGTTGTTACATCAGAAGATGTACATATTGAAATGATTTCTTAACTTACAGTAGGCTATTTTTTACAATGTGTGTTGGAAGATTATTAAATTACAATGAATATTGTCATTGTTGAAGGCTGTTAGAGAAGGGTGAACTATAAGCCTGAATTACATAACATTTTATACCTAAAAACATAAAAGCCACAATAAATAAATCACAATTATTCTAGTTATTTTTACCTCCCGTATTGCTTTCAACCCACCAGCTTTTATGGTGTTGTTACGTCACTAACTGTAAACTTGTCACATACAGTCTATGGTCACTCAGAGTAACCTACTGTTAATTTAGCTGCTGGAGAAGAAAGATCAGGGGGGGAGGGGGGGAGAGAGCTGTGGTTGATGGGCCATTAGTTGTGTAAATACACAGCTGAGAGCTGCCGTTTCATTCAGACTGTTTAAAAAACGGTAACAACGGACTATTTTTCTTAGCGGATGCATGTCAATTTAAATCAATACATACAACTATTTTTTAAATAAATAAAAACATTTTCTAAATCCATAAAAACATTTCAATTAATATTGGGAGTCATGTCGTTACTTTGTTGAGAATGTGGCCATGTAATAAGCGGGATAATTTGCACCGACTTGTTCCTTATGGGGAAAATAACACCCTTCATCCAGATGAGGATCCCTCCGCTACACTTTGGGATCCTGATCGACCGACAAAGCTCCATTAAAATATACATATTTTTGGTGAATTACTGAGTTTAGGCACGTTAATAACGTTTTAATGAAGTTGAATACAGTATATTCATATTTGTCAGTGATTTCATGTCAATTCGGCGAACATAAACATAAATGATCGTGGTGAAGATGATGATTAAATTAGGATTAAAAATCGAGAGTCGGGCTGCATTTCCTCCCGTTCGTTTTTTTCGAATAACACAATTATTTTGTTAAATAACAACATGGTGATGTTTTGTCAATGATTACATGTCTCTTATTTAGCACAGTAGTATGACATCCGTGACATATGGATCTTAACAAAGTTCCGCTGTACATCCAGCGTACTGTATCTCACTTTATTTCACATGAGCTCCTTTGTGGAACTCCACTGCACCCCCTGGCGGATCAATGATCCATTGCAGCTGGCTTCATTATAATTATATTTATCTATCACGGGGGCGGTCTCAAGTCAAGCTGGAGGTTTTCCCTTGAGCGAGGGCAGATCACGTACCAATCACGGCCCTCGCGTTTCAAACTGTCTGAAATGAATCGCTACATCTGTATTTACACTTGGTATATTTCATGTTTTAAGTGTTCATTAATGTGCAATGTCCCTGCCAAATAAAGGAATAAATAAAAACAATTCCCAACTGGCGGAGACCCGTTATTATAATACAATTAGATTTTGATCACAGTAAATTATCTCTGTGGTGCGATAATAGTCAGAGATTATTTTGTTTGGCTGTTTTTCGTCTGGTGATTTGGAGCTAAATTAAACTACACCCTATTCCAAAAGCAGGCACTTCCTAAATTGGTACAAATTGGAAGTTTCCAAGTCTTAAATAGACGGAATATGCAGAGTACAGACTGAATCCCTGAACACGATAATAACAAACTTCTTTATGACTGTTGATCCAATTATTTCTGAATTTGGCATCTCTGAAAACTCAAGACTTATCAAAAGACTGTCAGAACTCCTAATTGTTGTCCTAATTTTGGTGTGCAAAACAAAATCAGCCTAAATTTGAGTAAAAACATTTCAATCATCATTTTGTATTAATATCTCAGCTTACGACTATTTCAGTGTTGAATGTAAATGCCACTTTTCCTAATTAAATACACCTTTGTCTTTAAGACTTTATTAATTCCCGCTCTGATCTTAAAAAGCCTTAAAGTCTAAAATACAACGATCCAATTTTTATTTATGTTATCCCCCACTGTCCGCACGCCGCGCGCGCCGCGAAAAGTCCATTCCTCCCGGGTCGTCGCAGCTGCGCGTGGACGTCGCCCCGCGCGCGGGAGAATGAGATTAAAACAACCCTCAGCCCGACATGAATCAAGACGGAACCAAACAATGCCCCCCGGCCCGGCTGTCACATTGATACATCATTGTGCCCCCTGAGCCCAAAAGTTGGGCCACCCCTGTTGTAGGACATAAACGATAAAACAGAATATTGTTGTTCTACTTTTAGACATCTCGAGATCGACTGGGGATCGACTGGTTGGGCACCCCATATAGAGATATACAGTTTGCTAGTTAGCTAACTTATTATATTCATCATGGCCATGTTCATGTCCATTCTCTGGGCTAAATAAGCATCATCACCTGTGTCATCTGTGGGCGTTGTTTTTCAAATTTTAAGCACATTCTGAGTTTCTTCATCTCTCTCCTTTCTCTTAAACATCTGAAGAGTCGTCGTTTGCATTTTTGCTTTAATTACCACGTAGCCTAATTTTCTAGCTGTCATTCAGTCACTCCATTCTTTTCTCCTCCCGCTGTTCTGATCAAGTGGGGAAAAGCTAATATGCTACCCGCTCTATCGAAATCAGTCGGAAGTTGCAACGGCTCATTTCAAAATAAACGTGGATTTGCGTAAAAAAAATGTTTTTCGGGGTTCGAGTGTTTTGTTTGATTTTAAATAAACAAAGTCTTGGCTTTCAGAATATGAAACTTGTTTCGGCAAATTGAGATGATAAATACAACTTAGAAGCTTGTAACGGCATAAACAAGCGGAGAACGGAGTAACTTGAGGTCACAGCAGGCATAACAGCAGCCGGTGTTTCTCGTTAGTGTTTTCCCCGGGACACAAACACAATACGCACAAACGCAAAAATACACAAACTCACACACGTATACACACACACACACACACACTCGCGAGCTTCCCCCAGACCAGTAATCCAAACCAAAATATCTGCCCTTCGTAGTATAAATTCCACGGGTGGAGCTGTCAATTCTTCCTGGTCCTCCGGACCGCCTGGAAATCTCTTACCGGTACTAAGGACCGGGTAGGAGCGGCACACTTTCAACACTGGGTAATATGTGCGGGTAGCGGGGCGGGTTCGCTATTGCACGTCGCGGGTGCGGGGCGGGAGCGGGTCTTGAAAATCAGACCCGTGCAGGACTCTGCGCTACACACACTACACTCAGCCACTACGCAACACAAACTATACTCAGCCACTACGCTACACACACTACACTCTGCCACTACGCTACACACTAGAGATGTTAAGATTCACCGATTCGCATCGGTGCACCGGCATAAACGTTCAAGATGCGAGTGCACCGGTTGAAAGAGTGCACATCGGCTACAGTTTGGGTTGAACTCGCGATGCATCGATTGCGTAGCGTCTTTGCATCGGTAAAAAACCGATTCATTCATATAAAATCCCCTTATCTTGTCAACGTTCAGCAGAGACGATCTTTGATATTTGCTTCGCCACTACGGAGAACGAGAGTCTCAGTTATCAACACACACGGAAGTTGAGGAGAAAGAGAAACACAGCGCAGCGAAAAATACCTACAAATCAAACGTTTGGCAACACTTCGGATTGTTCAAGAAAGACGGTGTAATAGTCATTTATGCTATATAGTTGACCGCAGGTCATGGAGAGTAATAAGGTATCCGTAGACCTTTGTATGAGGTATCTTTATTACTTAACAGGTCTACAGCCATGATACATAGATCCGTCCTAGATGCGGACTTGCATACACACAGTATCACTCCGCAGCCGCACCCCATCAGTAACGTCCTGATGGTATATGTGCGCGGCACTATTACTACAGACGGTCAACTTGAAAAATCACTCGCAAATTGTTAACGATGCCGAGCCGCTTTAAAGTACACAAGTAGTACGAGGAACTTAGCGACGCACATAAAGAGGCGACATGGGGTCTGCGGCTGAAAAGAGAAACCTGAAAGTGAGACATATGAGTTAAATCACTCAGTGAGGTGTTCTGTCAGAGAGAGGTGTTTAGCTTACAGCAGCCTGTGACGGCCAATAATAATTTAAATGTCTTCCTTACTGTAAGCAGTTATGAAATACCTGTTTGTGAAAGGTTATTTTTTTTCTTTATTGTTCAGATAGAAACCAATGCTTTCTGCTCACTGGTGTGTTAGCCTCTGAATGTTAAGCACATTAGGCTGGCAGCTGTATGGGCATTGCTCTATGGTAGCTGTTATTTGCACATTGTTAATCATGAGCAATGCATCCTTACATTGTTTAACTGTGAGGTGTTATACAATTGTACTCTGGAGAGCTTTTAAAGGTAAAAAAATAAACGGCATGATGGGATGTGCAGTACCAAATATGTAAAGCACTTTTTTGTTAATGTATGATTTGCTGCATATAAGGAATAAAACAAAAATCCTCTGTCGTACCATATTGAAGTATCATTATTTTTGCATCGTGTTGAATCGCATCGTATCGCCCCGAATCGCATAATGTTGAATCAAATCGTATCGAACTGTATCGCAACAGGGGTGAATCGTATCGCATCGCATCGCCTGGTGTTTCAAAGGTATCGTTAATGTATCGTATCGTGGTAACGTATCGAGATGCGCATCGCATCGGCCTCAGTGATGGAGATGCACATCCCTACTACACACACTACACTCAGCCACTACGCTACACACACTACCCTCAGCCACTACGCAACACACACTACACTCAGCCACTACGCTACACACACTACACTCAACCCCTACGCAACACACACTACAATCAGCCACTACGCTACACACACTATACTCAGCCACTACGCTACACACACTACACTCAGCCCCTAAGCAACACACACTACACTCAGCCACGAGGCTACACACACTACACTCAGCCCCTACGCTACACACACTACACTCAGCCACTACGCTACACACACTACACTCAGCCACTACGCTACACACACTACACTCAGCCACTACGCAACACAAACTACACTCAGCCACTACGCTACACACACTACACTCTGCCACTACGCTACACACACTACACTCAGCCACTACGCTACACACACTACACTCAGCCACTACGCTACACACCACACTCAGCCACTACGCAACACAAACTACACTCAGCCACTACGCTACACACACTACACTCAGCCACTACGCTACACACACTACACTCAGCCACTACGCTACACACACTACACTCAGCCACTACGCTACACACACTACACTCAGCCACTACGCTACACACACTACAATCAGCCACTACGCTACACACACTACAATCAGCTACACACACTACACTCAGCCACTACGCAACACACACTACACTCAGCCACTACGCAACACACATTACACTGTTGTTCTGATACACAGTTCCCATGGCGCTTGGTCCTGCCAAACGCTATTGTGGGCTACATTTGATCTAACTCCTCTGAAATCCGCCGGCAGGGACGCCCACACACACATTCATATGCATTCATATGCATTTGGACATGAAAAGAAAGGCGTCAAAAAAGAGACAGAGGAAAGAGAAGTGGACAATCGAATATCAGACAGACGATATGTTTCAGATTACAATGATAAAGAATAGGTTTAGAGCTACAAACATGCGCAAATGTCAAACTGACACACACATATCGATACCTTTTGCCTTCTAAATCAATCCTATTATTTATTGGGTGAGGTGACATGTATTTTGCTAAGACAGAGAGATAGAGGAACAGAGAGAGGATGATGTCGGTGTAGCTGCAGTCTCAGGGGTTAGTGCAGTGTATCCTCTTACTCATACCCTCTCCTCCTTCCTAAACCCTCAGGCTTACAGCTGCTGCGTTTTAGAGATGATAGTTGATGTTGCTATGGCAATAACTGACCTGAGGAATATGTAAATCATAGCTGACTGAGTTTTAGGTATTCTAAAAAATAATATGAAGGCCATTATGTTTGAAATAAGCAGGGATCAGAGAAACTGCCTCACAGTCGTATAAATCAGTCTGTAACAACTAGAGAGTCTACATTATGAAAATGTCATGATTATTACAGAAAAGATCATTTGAATTAAATAAATTATACCAGTAATTGTATAAATAGACTTAAAACCATTGAAATAATGCACTGAAATATACTGGAATCATTTTAATTCCAGTTAGTTCGTTATTCTTTGCAAACAACAATTTATGGTAATCATAAATCATAGACGCTCTCCTGCATACAGGAAGGATGAAAATACAAAGTCTGTCTTTTTTATAATAAACATCAGTCATTAAGATATTTACAGTTATCCTGAAAACTCCTCACAATCATTATTGGGAGTTTTTTTATCCTGACACACAATGAAATCCTTTATTGTCCCACATGAATTTAAATGATGTTCAACTCATAGTTTGACAGAAAATCTATCTTGTAACCGTTTTAATAAGCAATTATCACCTGTTAAAGTAGAAACACCACAGGAATCACTGTTTGCAGATTGCCAAACTTACAATTCTTGCTTTTTTTTAATATATATTGTCTTTGGATTTTGGATTGATGGTTACCAAGACATTTGAAAAAGAAAATGGGGACTCAATGTTTTTTGATATCTTAAGGCAAAAATAACTATTACTGAGGATTACCTGCTGATTCATTGATAAGGAAAAAAGCTGTTGGTCGCTAGTGTGCCACTAAAATATTAAGACCATTTCAAAGCTCTGCTTAAAATAATGTACCAAATACATTAAAAAGATGTTGGCTTGCATATATCTACATTCTAAAAGACGCTGTGTCTGAGAATCATTATTATGTTTTTCTGTGTGCTTCTCACACACACACACACACACACACACACACATAAGCTTGTGCACGTGTGTGATGTACATGTTTTCTGGAGCATGAAATAAGCTTTCCTGGGGAACAGTGAAGACGAGAGGGGCTGATGTCCCTTGCTATTTCTTAATTAAGTACATACAAATCTCCTCTTGAAATCATAAATGTCACCTCAGAGCTTCTGGCTACTGTTCCAGCCCTCCTCTTGATGATGACTCTTTAGTCAAATGCTGGCATAGTCTCAGTAATGCAGCACTTGGCCATACTCTTAATAAGATACTCTGGGTGAATGGCTCTGCAGCTACAGAGGGTCAGGAATTATTATGTAATCCCAAAGATAGACTCTGAAATGCAATGAGTGAAGAAATGCTGTGTATTAACAGGGAAAACATAGGACATGTTGGAGGAGTTTCTCCCTCTATATTACACTCAAGGTGGCGTAGTTTTGTGTGTGTGTGTGTGTGTGTGTGTGTGTGTGTGTGTGTGTGTGTGTGCGTGCGTGCGTGCGTGCGTGCGTGCGTGCGTGCGTGCGTGCGTGCGTGCGTGCGTGCGTGCTGTGCGTGCGTGCGTGCGTGCGTGCGTGTGTGTGTGTGTGTGTGCGTGCATGCTCTGGACCGTGATGAGCTGAGAAGAGGCAGCTCGGTGATAAGAAACATATCGGTGTTCAGCACCTGCCTGCCTGCTCCTCACTGACTGACTCAAGCGGAGTCCCCTCTCGTTGTCACAGCAAATATCCCCAAACTAAAAAGACGAAATAAGTGAGACTGTGCATGCTCGGTTTTGCCCGTGAATGCATTTTCTCCCAGCATGCAGCGAAAAATCTAACACATCAAACCACTTTTGGTTGAAATTGAATTTTCATCATTTGTTGTTATGTTATTTCAACATGGGAGGGAAGATGAGAGCAGCAAAGTTGTGGCTTTGAAGATGAAAGCCCCTAGCCCTCAAAAACAAACAATTTTGTCTGAACCAACCTAACCTCACTGTCATTGTGTAACAAAAAGCTGCAGTAATTTTGCTGACAGGTTAGCTTCTACGAGTTGTTATTTGCCTTTGAGCTGGGCTGTAATGGCCCTGCCAAGTCTGATCACGTGTTCCCAATACATGCAGCTCCTTTTATGTGGACACAATAAAAATCCGTCTTCTCTGGAGCACCTACCCCATTACTGTGTGTCTGCAGCACAGTGGAGAGGCAGAGAGAAGGCTATAACTGTAATTTAGTACAGTCTCGCAAAGCACCACTGTTAATTATCCCGAGGGTCCTATAGGTTGATGGTGAGGGGCTTGCACGTGCATGCTTCCAAACATCTCTGGATCAGACATTGCTAGCAGTGATGCTACCACAACTCCAAACACATAAGGCTGGGCGATATGGAGTAAACCAAATATCAATCTGTTTTGGACCAACTACCTCGATATGGCGACGATGTTGTAGGGTTGATTATTGGTGTTTTTTAACATTACATTACATTTTATTCAGCTGATGCTTTTATCCAGGCTCAACAATTGCAATAAACCATAAAGATACAAACTCAGAACAACTAGAAACATGCAGGTATATTCGCGACAAATTAGTCAAACCATTGTAAGTGCTGCATTTGTTTCAAATTGGCGAAACATTTTGCTTTCCAAAGATATTTACAGGTAAGGTTTTAAAAAAATGTTTTACCAGTTATGTGAATTGAATGAGTAAGTGTGGAGATAAATAAGTAGATCACCTTAATGTAATGCAGCCTTTATAAAGAGGGAAACACCATGCCATATTACAATAAGACCATAAGACGACAGCAAGTCTTATATCATGATTTCAATATAACATCAATATTTTGCTCAGCCATAAAAACTGGTGTCTCAACGTATTCATTTTAAATTGCATTCGAATTAAGCCAATTTCTTGACTTCCTCTCCGCTCATTTCTTTCCCCTCGCCTCCAAACGCAAAAACGCTGTATTGTAACCTCTGAGTGCCCCTGTCAGAGCGCCTCCTCTTTTCAATCAACTTTGCTTGTTCCAAACTTCATACACATGGCTGAGCACATGCTATCACGCAGCGCTGAAGAGGAGAGGAGATGAGCTGTGACAGGGGCCTCGAGGAGCCGAGGTGCAGCCAGGAACACCACTGAAGCAATCAACACCTTGGGGACATTCACAAGTCCGATTTAAAATGGAACAATAGATCGTATGCAGATCGTATTCACCTTATAACAGCCTTTGCATAAAACCATGAAAGGATGTATGCATTTTAGTGCGTCGTCAAAAAAGCTTAGGAAAGAAAAGTAATATTCCTGAAATTACAAAACATTACTAGATCACACAAAAGAGACATATGGATTCTAATCTGTGACTAAATTAGACTAATTCAAAATATTTTTTTCACCTTTACCATCATGACATAAAAGTTCCTCAGTACCCTATATTGCAGACCACCCAGAGCATTACCTGCAATCTTGTTGATTATCTCCACAAATCGATCATCATGTGGTTTCCTCCCCCATTCATCTCAGTTATCACTCTGTGGTTGCCGATAAGAAGCGATGTTATTGATCGCAGCCCATTAACATGGAGAACACATCCTGATTCGTCAAAACCCATGGTGTAGCCTTCACTGGATCACATACACATCTTTCCATAGGTGTACTTTACTCCATGTGCCATCTTCAAAATTAGAGTGTATTAGAGCATAAAAGGGCAATAATGCTGCTGCGCTGTTTCTGGACCTGGTTTTTGTCAGAAACAAATCAAAAAGGGAAAAAAAGCTAATTGTATGCGGTGCTTTCTTCAGAAAATCTGACAAAATAAAGGCGACCATTTTACTGAGCTTGATGCTGTCACTTTGCAAAATGCCAGCTGGAACAACATCAAACATTTGGTGGTGAAATGTTCCATACATCATCACTGCGGAGAGACAGCATCATTGATTGGAAGCAGTGGCTCAGTGCAAAGAGAAATTCGTTGAGCATGCTTATTTATTTATATAGGATATCAAGGAAACTTTATTTCAAAATTTGAACACACTGACAAATGCTAGAAAACGAAT
>NW_027639950.1:0-1000 GCF_949606895.1 Notothenia rossii | reverse complement strand
TAGTGCGGGAAGGCCGGAGCAGAGCTGTTTTATGTAAAAGCGAAGCAATTAAGCGCGCACTTCTTTATTTTCTTTTAATCTAAAAAACGAAGTGAAGCATTTACAATTTCAAGCACTTTATCCCAAATTCAAGCACCATTCCAAAAATTCAAGCACTTTTCAAACCTTGAAAACACCTCGTACAATTTCAAGCATTTTCAAGGATTTCCAGCACACGTACGAACCCTGTTACTGCAAGGTGAGTTCCTTTTTTTATTTTCTGCTTTTTTACACATACTCTCTAGAGCAGCGGTTCCCAACCTTTTTCAACTTAGGGCCCACTTAAGAATCAAAATTGTTTTTGCGGTCCACATTCAACCATAAACAATACGGAGGCTAAATAAAGTTCTGATAGGTGAATTCAGAACGTGTGACACGTTGTTAATCCAGTAGAACAGACCGCTGTCAAGGACTGTAATGATCGTTGTTAAGGAGGATCTTATTTTAAAATAAAATCTTAATAATGAAAATGTTTCCACACAAATCATAAGGTTGTTGGAGCTTTTTCAACAACAAGGTGGAGGAGAGTCCTCTCCTGTCAGACTGAGAGACTCAGTGAACTAAAGGACTCTCATACCTCATTCACACCATCGCAACTCCGGTTCAAGCTCTGTGCTAGAGCTTGTCAGGTTCAGAACCGGTTCAGCTCCGGCTCTTTTGACACCGCCCAGAGTCCGACTGGTAATGCGTCATTGCCTCATCGTTTGCGTCATGACGTAACCGTTTGCATGCCTGCTTCATAAAGCCAAACCCCGCGGATGAAATCAGTTGCATTCATTTCTTACGGCTCTATCTGCAGCTTTTCCGGAGTCATTTCTGTGGTTTAGACCAAGGGTTTTCAAAGTGTGGGTAGGTGAGCCTCCCCTCAGAGAACATAAGAACAGCCGCGCCCCCCCCTCCCTATTATTATTGCTGTTATTATTATTATTATTATTATTGTTGTTGTTGCTATAATGCAGGG
>NW_027639951.1:0-1000 GCF_949606895.1 Notothenia rossii | reverse complement strand
GACCTCTTGCTTTTCTTTGTTTAAAATCGTTGTAAAATTAATTACTTTTGGTTTCAGATTGTAGATCGGGAAAGAATTGGGCCATTTTGTTATGCCACATTGAGGGTTGCCTCTGTATTGTGGTTTGGGTTTGAACATGCGGACCATGAACTGCAATGTATCCTGATCAAGCTTGGACATTTCCTTTCATTCATGTATGTTTGTCAGCGTCAAAGGCATACAAATGGAGAGAAAGTATACTCTCTAAAAAAAACTTTTAGGTGAATGACTGGACTAACAGAGCAGTTCACAGCACAGAAGGTGAACAATATTATGATGTGCAACTTCCAGTCTCCATACTAATCCATTCATTCAGTGCAGCAGTAGCTCCAGTTGCCTCATGCACAGCTACAGCTACTTAGGGAGAAACAATATTCAAGATAGTCTACGGCAGTGGGGGGTTGGGAAAGGAAAGGGGAGGAAGGAGGGTTGGAGATGGCCAAAATGTTCCCACGAGCACTCCGGGCAGCTGCACTGTAAGTGAAAACCATCACTGCACAGGCGGTTCACGTGTCCCAGTGACCTTATCTCTGACTCAAACTGACCTTTTTACCTGTCTCAAGCACAACGCTGTGACATCACTCTGAGTTTGACTGTCAAATTTAGATTTTGAGAGATGGTTCTGATAGTTGGGTGGTTTTAAAGAGATGATGTGGCTTTAAAGAGGTCACATGACTCAGGGTTATTTAATTGGAAAATAAACCTTTGAATGGTCTACATCAGATTAATAATTAAAATCCAGCATACAGCGAGAGACATTTGTAGCTTAGGTTGAACTAAGCTATGTTTTTCCTGAAAAACTCTTCCTTGACATATTCATAGACTTTTTTTTTTTTTTGTTAAAGGAAACAATACTGAGAAAATAAATCAGAAAACTGCATTAAAGGCTGTTATGGTGAGAACAAAGCATGTATATGTTCTATGTCATATTGTATTTTCTGGCTGTTAGCAAGGGATTCCC
>NW_027639952.1:63925-78154 GCF_949606895.1 Notothenia rossii | reverse complement strand
AGCCATAAACAATTTTCCTTTAGCTGTAAAATCTGTTTTAAACACATTAACCATTACTGGTTTCCAATTCGATTTCAATTTTGTTGAAATAGACCGACACAAACACACACAAATACACAGAGAAAAGCATACTGTACACACTATTTTTCCCCCCTTTTTAACCCGTTATTACTTGACACTTCACCGTACACCCCAGCACATGCACTCCGCTCTGCATCAGCCAAACGGCTCGCTGCACCCTTTTCTTCAAGTTTGTATCTTCCTGGTCGAATGCACTTATTCTAAGTCGCTTTGGATAAAAGCATCAGCTAAATGCAATGTGATGTAATGTCAACAAAGCACTTTGAATTGAATATACTGCAGGTTTTTTGTGTTTCCTGAACACTGAACTCACCCTGGCTGACCACCACCAACACCATGAGAACGAGAATCAAAGTCTTCATGTTTTCACCAGTCTGTACACAAATCTGTGAATGGAAAAAAGAAAAGGTGAAATGTGTGACAAATTAAAAGCTACATTTAAGTTGAAGCATTTTAATAAATGCACATTTGAAAAGAGAACTCAAAGATATCTACCTTGTATTGTCCCACTGTGTTGTTGATTCTTCTGATCTGTGCTGCCAGTTTGCAAGTGAAGCCTTTACTTACAGGCTCCAGGGTTCAGAGTGATGCTACCACAGACTTAATTCAAACCGTAGCAAGTCTCCACAGGAACTGGACACGTCTTGGAGGTGCCTGCACAGCAAAGTTTCACCTTAGCGTTTTAAAGAGCATATTTAAGAATAGTTAGCTGCAGTTTTTTGTGTTTCCTGAACACTGAACTCACCCTGGCTGACCACCACCAACACCACGAGAGCGAGAATCACAGTCTTCATGTTTTCACGTGTCTGTAGACCAGTTTAGAAAAAGCAAAGGTGGATAAGCTTGAGAAATCAAATGCAATATTTATGGACACACATTAGTTATGCACATTTGAAAAAAGACATCCCACCTTATATTGTCCCGCTGCGGTGTTGATTCTTCAGATGTGTGCAGAGTGTCAGACTCCTTTTTATTTGGACTAGTAGAGCAATTGATTCAAATCCAGTGTATCATTAACTCTAAAATGTGTTCTTATTTGCAAACAAAGCAACTTATCAAGGGAAGATGTGGATGCTGCAATCCCAATGAACCGCTAATCAACCAGGAAAATATCTAAATATTACAATTCTCATATTTTAATATTGTTAATGTAAGCCTTACATAGTCTGAGTTATTCAGATGCACGTAGTTTAACTGGATGAAGACACCTTTGAAGCACATCTAGAAAATCTTGCCAAACAAGTCAAATTTGGCTCCCTATATTTTGTAGAACAGTATGTTGATAAAGCACCATCATTTAATCTTAAAAACATCCACAGAAAAGTATGATATTCCTTCTAAGCACTTCTTTAAGTTTTTACAAATAAGATATTTTATCTCTGTATCTCAAAACCGTTCACTTACTCAGCCAACTCTCTCAATGTTGGAAGACATTACAGTTAAACACGTGGTTGGTAGAGGCCAGCTATCGCTGCTCGATAAAATCTCTGTAGACAAGTCACCTGAATCTTCAGAAGATAAACTTAAAAGCTGGAGGCTTGATTTACAAGAGGAAATCTCTGAAAAAGAATGGTCTGAAGTGTGAAACAATCAACACACGGCTTAAGTTGATACAATACAATTGGATTTTAAGAACATATAATGCCATCAAAACACTTTAATCCCAATAACCCAGACACCTGCTTTAAATGTAACGATGCTAAAGGATCACTCTTTCACTGTTTGTGGGAATGTAATGTGGTCAATAGTTTTTGGAAGGAGGTTCTTAACATGATTAACCAGATAACAAAACTGAAAATCCCTTGTCAGCCAAAGTTGTGCATCCTGGGTATTTATCCAAAAGACTTTGTTTCTAAGAAGAGTGAGCGTGCACTTATAGACTTGTGTCTTTTACAAGCTAAGAGGGCAATAGCTAAAGAATGGAAAAATGTGAACAAACCTAGTATGAATACATATATTAAGGATCTGTCAACATGTGTCGCTTTAGAAAAACAAACTTACATTACTAAAGGAAAGATGGCAGTTTTCAAAAATATCTGGGGGAGCTTCATGGAGTTTCTGAAAAATAATGTTTGTAATGATTAATGACACCAAAGACCGGGACGGGGAAGGGGGCAACGGGAATACGATTCTAAAGTGTAGTCGTCCACGTCATATTCTTTCAGATTTTTGTTCTGTATCATCAGTATACTGACCTGTGTTTATTTACATGCCTATTCATTTGATTTTATACTGTATCTGCCACCTAGACTGACCATGATGTATGTGTAATGTTCGTTATTTTATTTTATGTATGTGTAATGTTCGTTATTGTATGTATGTGTAATGTCCATATTTGAAAACTTCAATACAAATATTGTTTAAAAAAAAGAACATCAACAGATCGCACCAAAAAGGATAAAGACAGATTGAAAGTTCATGAATAATTTCTGAACATTTTCATTGCCGACAGATTTACAGTGCAAAGTGTAATTACTGGATTCTTTTCGAGAGGCATGCCTGAACATCGTCAGGTTATTTGCCAAAATCAGAGAAGCTGAGGAAAATCTACAGACAAACAAGGCAACGCTTGATTAGGAATTGGGCTGAAAAATTGCCTTAAGCCTAACTCCCTGTATAACATCGTACAACATGTCTCTGCAACAAAAAAAAGGGTGGAAGTTTGAGATCAGAAAACGTATTGTTGTATTCTGTTTCATAAACCTATATCAGAAACACCTGGTAAATAGCCAACCCTGTCTCCTAAAAATTACGTTCCCACAGAACTAAACTGCATACTCAATTACGTTTAGCTAGAAACATAGCCGTGGGAACATGTTTCAAATGGGGGGTGCTGTGGGGATGACACCAGGCTGGTTCTAACCAATTTGCTGCCCTAGGCAAGATTTTTGCTGGCAATGAAAAACCTCTACAAAAGACCAATACACTACAAAAAGAGAAACTTATTGATATGGTGGACAGCTTATATAAAAAGGCTTCAAATGTATTTAGTATTGCATGAACATGTTTTAATTGGGGGGTGGACTTCACATCCTCTAAGGGGGTCCGGGGGTGCTCCCCCAGGAAGATTTTTTTTAACATTTTAAAGTAAAATACTTCAATCTGGTGCACTTTGAGTGCCCAATTACTAGAGACTGATCTAGGGGATACAACTCTAAACACCATAACCAATAACCTACCATAGCCAACAACAAATAAATGTAGGCTAACTTGTTTTATTTTTGTGGTTCATTTATATCTTATTTTACCAGTTAACATTTATTTATTTATGCATATTTTTAAATCTCTCCAGTTTTAAACAATATTTTTGCTTTACTGTCCTATAGTATACATTGGAATGATTTCAAACCTGTTTTTATTTATCCTAATAATTATAAAGGTGTCCCTTTGAAATATTTGCTTACATAAATTGTGATCAAAACGTTTGAGAACCACTGAGATAACTTAGACTAAAGTGAACTATCTAAACCCTCAGAGTCCTTTACCTCACTGAGCCTCTCAGTCTGACAGGACAGAGCTCTCCCTCCACATTATTGTAGAAACAGCTTCTTATATCCGTTAGCGCAGCAGAAGCTAACAACAATCCCCGCCGGTACCGGTGCACCCCCTCTCTCTATCTATCTATCTATCTATCTATCTCTCTCTCTCTCTCTCACTTCCGCTGTGAGCTGCGGGCGCCTGATAAGCCAACATTCCCCACTTTCATCACTTACAGCGCCCATCGTACAGGGCAAATGGAAAATGTAACCGGGGTGAAAAGGGTGTTATCTTTACTTAACTATGAATGTTGTTACATCAAGGCTGAAAATTCGTTTTTTTTTGTATTATATTTGCATTTAATCTTGTGGAAGTGCAGATCCCCTGTCCTCAACCAGGGTGCAGCACCCTCAGCACCCCTACTTCCCACGGCCCTGGTTGGGAGACACATCTATGGAATCACCATTTCAATAGCTTACCATTAAATGACGGATATACCTTTCTGTCAGTGATGTAGAAGTAAAACATGAGAAATAGTATAGCAATATCCTGTAAAATTATGTAAAAATATGAATAAAACTAAATGTCTTCAGATGTTATACATACATAAGTGTCCTACACTAATAATACAAAGTTATTAGTTAACAGCATTCCAACTAACTGTTATTATACGCACGAAAAGTGTATTATTATTATTCCGCCGACTTATTTTGCCGCGTTTCTTCTCCCGCATTGAACATCGCAGAAACTCCGTTCAAACGTTAAAACGTTCAGCTCGGTCGGGAATCGATGGCTATTACTTTTATTATTCATAACTTTCATAATTCCAGAGATACATCCCATAATACATCACATTTTTAAACATTGAAGTCTATGGAGAAATTCTTCAACTTCAACAAATCTTCATGCGACTTCAACTGCTAACTGTTCATTCATACTTTCACTCAGAAACCTCATTCCAATTTAAAATGTTACACATCTTTCTGACATTATTCGTGTAAAACAACTTTTAAATCTGATTCTTACTTTTAGAGATATTAAACATTGTTCAGACCTTGTTTTAGAGGTTTTCTTCAGATTTTAACATTAACTAGAGTGCGTGATTTCACAGCTAGAGGGTAGAAAATCTTGAAATTTGCCTTCATATATATTTTTTTAAACTGCCATAATTCCCAAACCCTACATTCCTGAGACATAATTTATCATGACAAACGTAGGAAAACATCTCGTAGCTTGAAATATGACAAATAATTAAGCAAAAAATAATTAAACAAAATGCCTCTTGGCATGAAGTGACAAAAACTTTCAACATGCCTCCATTAAAGCCCATTGTAATTTCAGGCAGATATTTCCTCACAGCAGCAGCCGCACACCTTTAGTTAAACTGCCAAAAAGGCCACATTATTAACCCGAAAGTACACAAAGATTACACTTCAGATACTCAACTTCCTTGACATGCTTCACCTTTTGAAATTTCACAGATATCTGTTACGGTTCTTCCACAAAACGTTCAAATGTAAGAGGTTTATCTCTCATTCAGAACAATGGAAACCTGTGATCTTTGCACACCTCGTTAGCTCAAATATAAACACCTGTGTCATGGAACACGATGATGTCATCACTCCAACTGTCATGCTCAGAGCAGCAGACTTCAGATAGCAGTGTGCTAACAGTCCAGCCGTGAAACCATCTACGGGACAGTTTTGAGATTTCTTCATGCCGTTGCCATGGCAACACATTGCTCGCCTTGAAACACGGTTTTCTCATAACTTCAGTGAAAATACTCCAAACAGCCCAGAACTTCACAGGTTTGGTAACGATGCAGCCATCAACGCATTTAAGCGTAGTATGGGGTGTCATCAAATGCCGTTGCCATGGCGACAGACAGAGGCGTCAATTGGGTATGGCAAGGTATGGCAGCTGCCACACCTTGGCTCCAGGGGAAAATGTAAATGTTCGTTTTAAAAAAATAAATTTATGGAATTACTCTGTGTCAATTTGTATTGATTATTCTATTATTTAATACATATAAATTAAATACAAATGAAAATCAGAACAACACAATCGATTTCTCTAGTCTAGATATTATCTTTCCCAATACTTATCGTAACGTATCCCCCCTCCCTATCTTGAAATGTGGTATCTCCTGACGAGAAGCCGCTCGAGGTCAGAGCGGGTCATGTTATCGCGGTTTTTTTATTTTTCGGCTAAGCTAATTAACTAAAATGAAAAGAAAGCAAAGAACTTTAGAATCTTTTTTTATCAAAAAAAAGGCAGGTGAAGGTGATGGCTCCAATGTTGCCCCAGCAGCAGAGGGAGAAGGACCAGGTAGTGAAGGTGGGATTCAAGCTGTTAACGAGGCTGTTAGCCACTCCAGCACCTGCGCCGGGGATGCAGATGCTAACAGGGAGACGGAGACTACATGCATGGAGGCTGAGAACTCGTCCACACCGACTTCTCGAATTGAATCCGAGTCTGAGTCCCCACCAATTTCTCAGATTGAAAGAGCTGGATCAGACGTGGACAGCGATAAGGAAGGTCAAGGCCCGGGTGCAGCAGCAGTAGCAGCCTCTGGGTCAACTGGAGCAGAGAAGAAGGATATTAGTGGATGTAAAACAGACGGACTCAGGCGTCCTCGTTTGACCCACTTCCCTATTAGAAATGGAAGACGCTTTAATGTCAGTGTGTATCAGGAATATGACTGGGTTGAATATTCTGCGCAAGAAGATGCAGTTTATTGCTTTGCATGCCGTCATTTTGGAGGAGCCTCAACTTTAACAGGTGACAGGGATGGACTGCGTGTGTTCATAGACACTGGATACACATGTTGGAAGAACATGAAAAAAAATCTCCGGGATCATCAAGGGAGCAGTAGACACAATTGTGCTGCATTAGCGTGGTCTAACTTTAAGGCTGTGATCAGCGGACATAAGGAATCCATCGCAAGTCGGATTGACGCAAACAGGACAGATGAGGTGCAGGAGAACCGGGCTCACGTCAAATCCTTGTTCAAAATCACGTCATTTCTGGGAAGACAGGCCCTCCCTCTCCGTGGCCACAACGAGAGAGATGAGGATGAAAATAAAGGAAATTTCCTTGAACTTTTGGACGTTATTGCAACAGATGACAGGAACGTGAAAAGCAAACAGGAACGCAGGTATGCGCACTATTCTTCCCCAGAAGCCCAGAATGATATGGTGAGAGTTATTGGGGAAAATATCAGAAGTATAATCATAAATGAAGTAGGAGAAGCACGGTACTTTTCAGTGTTAGTGGATGAAACGAAAGACCTGTCTAAGAAGGAGCAGCTGGCCATTTTGATCCGTTATGTACATGACGGGATTATAAAGGAAAGAGCCATTGGAACCTATCACATGAAGGACCTGACAGCTGAATCCCTGGCCCAGAAAATAATAAAGGAATTATCGAGTTTAGATATTCAGCTGTGTGTTGCACAATGCTACGATGGTGCAAGTGTTATGCGGGGTAATGTGCGTAATGTGCGTAATGTGGTAATGTACTGAATTGATTGATTGACGTGCGTAGTTAAGTGTTTGTGTCCATAGTTACTTGCGCTAGCGGGATGTGAGTGAGGCTGCATTTGAAAAAGTTCAAATTTTCCTAACCACACAGAAAAGCTACATAGCAGACTTGTCACTTTTGTTATGATTATTTGCTGGGCATGTATATTGATTGATACTGTAGTTAAGTCATGTGACTAGTAACCTTGCCATACCTTAGCTTTGGCTGAATTGACGCCACTGGCGACAGACCACTCGCCATGAAACACAAAGTGGCTGTCAGTCCAATCGACACGGTCCAATCGTCCCACAATCTTCACTTGTATATCACCGGTCCATGCCTCAACAGCTGTACGCCAAATCTCATAATCACATGTTTTAAATGTGTACACACCAATTTGTTTCCTATCGCCTAAACCTCCAGGGCTGTACACAGTTTAATGCTGTCAACTTCTAATTTTGGGAAAAACGAAAACGTCTTTTAAAACTACAATTCCCAGTAGAGACATGCCATAGAGAACATGTTGCGAAACACAATAGCCAGCATGTGCATTTCTGGGGGGCGTTCAAGTCCAGTTTTGAATAGTCTGCCGTGGTTTCGTTCCATTTCAAAGAGTGTAACGCTCGGCGTAACCTTGGCGCACTGCCACTCCAACATCCAATCCCAGAGCTTGAAGATTAATCACGGGGTTTGTCAACGGGGACTGTAGTCCCAAACGATAGCTGGGGATTATGGGTAGTGTAGTGTCTTCGGCCATCCTAAACTGAATTTTTTTTCGGATATCATATCGCATTAACAACACCACATCTGGCGTCGCAGAGATCTTCTGTTACTGTCCTTTCTTCTTAGAGGAAGTACAGACACACGTAACTCTGGATTTGTTTTAATGTTTGAGGTACAATAAACGACACAGCAGCTTTTTGGCATGTTAAAACTATTATTTTCTGCCTCGCTCATGAGAGTAACAGCTGGCGAAATTACAGCCTCGCCTACTGATTTCAAATGTGTGCTCGAAAATTGATATTTATAAATGACTATTATCATTATTATAAGCAAGACAATAAATGGCAAAGATATTTGTAGAAAATAAACGTATACAAGATACGTTCATAAGAAACATAACGTGGGAGAAAATATGTTTCTAGAAGATATGTAGAAAATAAACGTATTTGAGATACGTTCATAAAGAACGTAACGTGGGAGAAAATACGTTTCTAGCTAAATGTAATTGAGAATGCAGTTTAGTTCTGTAGGAACGTA
This sequence comes from Notothenia rossii, assembly GCF_949606895.1. Classification (NCBI taxonomy): domain Eukaryota; kingdom Metazoa; phylum Chordata; class Actinopteri; order Perciformes; family Nototheniidae; genus Notothenia; species Notothenia rossii. Next base: position 69,814 of record NW_027639952.1, on the reverse strand, counting down.
ATTTTTAGGAATAGCTTGAAATAGCTTAGCAGAGGCTTAACACATAGGTTCCTTTTTAACCAGCGTTATTATTATGAATATATTGGTTGTTTGCATAAATCAGAGCTTTTATTTTTGATGTATATTTATTCCGATGCAAAGAGCATGCAATATCACTGTTTGTGAGCTGTTAATTGAAAAAGCATAAAGGTAAAATATGTGAAAAACCCTTCTTCAACAGATTATTGTTAACACATTATCACTACATGTTGAAGTGAGAGAAATACACACTGTGGGTTTCCTCCACAAGATGGTGCAATGTGATGGATAAAGACAAAACTGAAATATGTTCCTCCAAATGTTTCAAGGAGCAGTTGGCGGCATGGCTGATGCTCAGGGTCAGGGATGTGCACAGACATAATGGCCATTTCTATACTGATCATAATTCCATTGTTGAGGTCTACTAGATGCACACACAAACACTCACAGCCGAAGTCAAAACAATAAGTGTGGCTTGATATTGAGTTAGGGTTAGGGGCTAGGTAAGAAATAAGGGTCCCCTGTCACCATCTAGTGGTGATAGGGGAGAGGCCCGGGCACATTCATTCTTTTCAGCATTAAGAAAAATGCTGTGTTTAGACCATTAGACTTTTCTTTTTTTAAAGAAGGGGTAATGTTGCCCTGTTTTTCACATGGGAATGCAATTGCTACACCAAAAGGGAGGGAAGAAAGGAAAGAGGGGGTTCAATATGGAGAATCATAAAGAAATATGAATATTTTTAGTAGGCAGGTAGCAAATAAGATGGCAGGGGGGAGAAGTAGACAGGTTGGGGTGGTCCAACAGGTTCAAAGGGTGGAAAGGGTTTATGGTTAGGTAAGAAGGTATGGAACAGTTAGGGTTAGGATAGAGGGAAGTGAGGGGTGTGGTTGGAGGGATTAAGGTTTGGGAAATTAGGATTTGGTGAGGGGGAAGGAAAGGTTAGATTAGAGAGAGGAAGAGTGACATGGGACTGATAGCCTGGTGTATCTGCGTTTGATGGGTGCTGCCGGGGTGTGATAGCACTTACTGGGTAGGGGAACAGCAAGGTGAGGTTAAAGGGGAATAGCCAGATCCAATAATGTTTGGGTAGGGGGGGCAGGTAGGGTTAAGGGGGGACAGGCAGACTCACTATTTATTGGAACGGCAGGTACTGGAGGGGGGAGACCCGGTCCACTAGTGGGTTGGGGGAGCCCTACAAGTCCTGGGGTGATGGGGTTCCCTTTAGAGTCAAAAGTAATGGGTCTTAAAATGACTTTGTTCATTCACACCTAATAGTCCGTTTGGTGCGCATCAGACCGCAGTTTGTTAAATTGTTTCATTTTTCAGAAGGTTCGGTTTGCGTTCACACGGGCAAAACTCAAACGGACTATAAACTTTAAACACAAGTCATGTGCACGGAAATGCTGTTCAACCATTGGTCAGATTATATTAAGGGAGTAAAAACGCAAATCCCAGCCATTTCTACCGGAGCCTCCGCCATGGAGCATCGGCAATTTCGGCAGGATATTCTCATGCTGCTGTTAATCTGGAGATCAACAGACACTAGCGGCCCGCGCATATGATTATATAATCAGACAACGTCCGTTAAAAAACATTATAACACATATCATGAGAGTCGTTCTGCAGTAAGGAGGGGCGTTTCACCGACGACAGGTGTTCTTACTTTTATGTAGCTGACGGAGAATTTTTACTTTACACGACACTGTTCAACACTTAATTCTGCTTCACTCTTTAACTAAACAACCGCGGATGTCTTGAAAGACTCTTTGCTAAAGACTTTCAAGATATCCACGTTCTTGTGACACGTAAATACTACGCTTCCTGGGTCATTCATTCGGTGCCATTTAGGTCCCCACCACATTATATCATATATTTTGTATTTAAAAAGGTCTAATGCTTATTTTTTAAAAGCTTGGTTTTAAATGTTTATACCCTCTACCATAAAACAACAATGTTATTTAGCCAGGATATTAAAAATTCTAAATAATTACTCTGATTTTAGCATAAGTAGGCCAAATTGCTGTGTCCCCAATCATTTTTGCTCAACTTCTGTAATAGATATACAAAAGAAATCAAAGAAATACAAACAAATTCTACATTTTTGTGAGTGTTGTATGACCCTTTTGCTAATATTCCTCACCAAATTGAAATTGTGGTTATTAATTCATTTGTATTGAAAATAAAGTGTGTGTCCCCTGTTTGAATGTCCCCCCTGTTACTCTGATTTGAATCCCTCTGGACACGCCCCTTTACTATTCTACTATTTGTATGATTCAAGAAGAAGAAGGATACATTTTGAGTGGGAAATAATCTTCAAGAAGCAGAGTGAATGTGTTCTTCCTTCAACGTTTTTCTAATGTTTTAAAGAACTTAACTATTGCGGTAAAGCATAAAATGTCCACCCTGTTATGCTCATTTTTAGTGGAACTGATCATTTGTTTTACATTTAGAAAATATGGTGAATATATCTATCAAATATTTGTTTCTGTTGTCACCAAGTGCTAGCTTGATTATCATCACACATAGCAATAGCCAAGTTTAGCATAAAATGTCCACCCTTTTACCGTCCACCCTGTTACTATTTTTCACAGTAACAGGGTGCACACACAGTAACTGGGGATGGTAAAAAAATACTTATACTTTAAAAAGCCATCATTCAGATTCTTTATTTTTGAATTCCCTAGCTGAAATGGCACTAGGAATGACCCTCCTATGTTTTGTTGCGGACTGCGTTCACACCAGCAATTAACCGCTCCAGAGTTCACTAGCAAGCGCTCCGAGACCACCTATTTTAGCGGACCAGAGTCCGGTTGTTTAGTTCATTTAAGAGGTCTCGGATTGTGTTCACACCGACCCAAATGAATCGCACCAAGCGGCTTAACGCACCAGGGTACGATTAAACCGGACTATACAAGGCAGTGTGAATTCACAACGTTTGGTGGGTTCTGCCGGGGTAGGATAGAGTTGGCTAGGGAGGGGGACAGGTAAGGTTAAGGGGGGACAGACAGATCCACTAATTGGTGGAGAGGCAGGTGTGACTGAAAGGGGGGGGTTGGTCCACTGGTTGGTGGAGGGGCCCGTTTTAGGGGGATAGATAAGGGGGGGCGGGCAAGTTCCAAGTTTGGTGGGGGGGGTCCGTGTCAAATGAAGAGGAGGGTGATGATTAATGGGTCGGGGAGGGAGTGATAGAGGAGGAAGATAGGGGATAGTGGTGGTACCTGGAGGGAAGGTAAGGGTGTTGGGAAGGCTACGGGGGGGGGGGGGGGGGGGTGGGACGGAATAACCGAGGGGGTTCAGCCTGGTGGATGTTAGTGTAATGTTGTAGGAGAATGTCCAGGTTACGGTTCATCCAGAGTTTTGTGTTTTCTATCACCAGATTTAATACTGCATTATTAGGGGTTGCTGGTTTAATAAATTAAGGTGGACCTATCATGCTATATTTGAATAATATGTTAATAATTAATTATTAATAAATCATTTAATTTAAATAAGTTAATGTTAATTAAAACATTATATCATCATATAGGCCTATGCCTCCTATTACCGTATATAAAATAAAATACTTTACTTTGAATAATTAGTGTTTGGTATCAAAACATCTAAAATTATATTAATATGTAACAAATATATTCAATTTCAGAGCAGAAGAAACAGCCTTCAAGGGTCAAACTCTGCACATACATTGTGTGTGTGTGTGTGTGTGTGTGTGTGTGTGTGTGTGTGTGTGTGTGTGTGTGTGTGTGTGTGTGTGTGTGTGTGTGTGTGTGTGTGTGTGTGTGTGTGTGTGTGTGTGTGTGTGTGTGTGTTAACAGCTCTGGACAAAAAGTTAAACATGTACAAACCACAGACTGTCATGGCGAATACAATCGCTGCTTTAATTCTGTCTTTAGGACGTTGTTGTGAGTGTGGACGGAGCAGCTACAGGTTAGTTTAGCCTGATTGATCCATTCAGAAAACACGCATTTTAAAAGGTTTTTCGCTTGCCGTCTTGTCTGCAAACTTGGCAAAGCATTAATTCATGTTTTTTACTAACCGGTATCAGTATGTAGTTACTTCAGCATAATTTTGAAACATGTATTACAATTACATCACGGTAAAATAGGTTCATTTTGTCGTAGTTTCTTCCCTCCACAGTATTTACATTGAAATAAGCCCCGCCCCCTCTCCAGCGCGTCCTGTTTGATTGACAGGAGTAAACACAGCTGACAGCCGCGGTGAAACTCCAGCGGTTGGAGCGATGAGAATATTCGCATCGCGTCCGTTGTGAACGCAGCATAATGCAGTTATGAAAACACTGTTCTGACGCTTTTAAAGCAACTTCGAGATTTGTTCCCGTGGCTGAGGAGGAGGCTGTCGGGCCCCTACATGCATGTCTGACGGAACAATCACAACAGAGCAATCGCTGTGATCCACAGACACGGGACTATCCGACTGCGCGCACTAATATGACTTCACTAGCGTTGTTTACACGGCATGTCTGACGGAACAATCACAGCAGAGCAATCGCTCTGATCCACAGGCACGGGACTATCCTACTGCGCGCACTAGTATGACTTCACTAGCGTTGTTTACACTGGAACTGTTATGCAAATCATTATACATCACATGCACTAAGCATACACATTAAGCATAAAAGGAGCATGCATCAAGTATTGTAGTTCTTTGTGTGATACTATGAGCTTAATTTTTTTTTCATTTTCAGTCTTTATTACGAACAGATTAAAAAAATAACAAATAAAAAATAACAAATGTGAAAAACAGAATACCGTATTGTTAAATACAGTATTTATCCACATTCATGGTAATATTTGTATATTCAACAAAAAAACAAAAAAAAGTCTTTATATTAATAATAATAACAAATCATATGTGTCCGAAAGGGAGTAGGAGGAAGCAAATGCTTATTAATTCCCACCCCTTACTTGATCAATGATTGTCCTTTAAATCATTATGCAAGTTATTCCTACATACATTTACATTTATACATATACAATAATTTCTCATCTTCTATCACCTTTCTTCATTCTCATATTTTTCCAAAAAAGTGTTTCTGTACATCCTTTTAAACTGAATTATGCTTGTGCTTTGTTTGAACTCCTGCTCCAAACCATTCCATAAAATCACCCCACAGATTGTTATACTCATACTTCTCAGAGTTGTTCTGACCTTGAGTTGTTTAAAATGTAGATTTCCTCTCAAATTATACCCACCCTCTCTATCTACGAACAATATTTTTAATTTCCTAGGAAGTAGATTATGTCTGGCTCTGTACATGATTTGTGCCGTTTTAAATTTAACCAGATCAATGACCTTCAATATGTGTGACTTCAAAAATAATACATTAGTGTGTTCAAGATATCCAACATTATTGATAACTCTTATAGCCCTTTTTTTATGTTTTCAAAGCTAATACTGTACCTACAGATTAACAACTTTTATATTACAAACATCAACTACGAATGTAGACAACCTGTGATACATACACATTGTGCATATTAGACACTGAAGACATGAAAAGATGAGATATATTCATTTTAGTGTAATTTGGAATGGAAACTGTTGAAACAATTGTGTTTTTATGATGTAGCAATAATCACCTACTGCATATCAAGTGTTCCATTTTAAGTTTGTTTTGTCTGAACACCTTGTTCCTCTTGTGCATTAAGAACACTTGTGTTAGGGCATGATTTAACAATAAATAGGTTATATATACAGTATAAAATACCACGTACTGTCCGCCCTCCCATGCCACCCTGGAATGACCTCTTGCCCCCTCTTTGCCACCGTATAATGTTCTAGAACCGCCACTGCCTGCATCTGTATGATACAAATGTGTTTAAAATGATACCGGGCGCTGTAATCACTCATCT
>NW_027639952.1:43925-56425 GCF_949606895.1 Notothenia rossii | reverse complement strand
GTAGAGCTGCACGATTACGATATTATTTTGATCAATATTGAGATTGTGATTAACTACGTGCACAACATCTTTCACATTTAAATAAAGAAATCACTGCTTTCTCTTCCATGTTGTGATACAATCCTGTTAATGAAGGATGCAGAACATAAGAACAAATTGACATTATGTATTCAACCTATATTTAAAGCCTACATTTTTCAAATTCAATGCACTTTTAGATCAAAGTCAAGAGGCTATAATAATTATACGCAGTGGCTTTTTCTGTGAGCAGAGCATTTATTTAAAACTTTTATATCGCATGTGATCATTTCATTGTGGAAAGCCAAAATTGTGATTGCAATTAAAAGGTGACTAATTGAGCAGCACTAGCTTTTACAGTTCACTATCTTATGTGGTGAAGACAAACCTTATATTGTGTGTTTTTGTTGAAAACTCTATTTTAGTTGCAACTATTGAACATAAATCTGGCTCATAATGGAAATAAATAAGTAAGTTAACAACACTCCCAGTTCTGAGTAATGAGACCTGGTCACAGTATGTCCTAATTAATCTAACAGCCAATTAGAAACCAAGTGAGACCAACTGTCACCTGTCCGGAGTGTCTGCCTGTTAATTAGAGCGGCTCATTTTCATTAACACCTTTTGCTAGAACAGCTGATTCAACACTTAAGGTGTTGGTAAACATCTGGGAATCAATACTCAAACACAACATGGAGAAATATCTTTGTCTTTCTGTACGAGCTGAAGAAAACAGTCCAGATAACTTTAAATAAATACTTTGTCTGTGTTTCCCTGCAGGTCCGGGTCACCCAGGAGCTGAAACACACTCATGCAGAGCAGATGAGCAGATTACAAATCAAACACCAGACAGAGTGTGACCTCCTGGAAGACCTGAGGTGAGCAGTCGACCGTGTTATCCCACATTTTATTATTATTATTATTATTATTATTATTATTATTACATGTCATTTGTTAGACGCTTTTATCCAAAGCAACTTACATACATTCAGTACTGTGGACAATCCCCACAGGAGCAATTTGGGGTGAAGTGTCTCAGGGACACAACGACATGCTGACTGCAGTGGGACTTGAACTTGCTACCCCCTTATTCGAAGTCCAGCACACTATCCACTGAGCCACAGCCTCACTTACACATTTATACCTTTTTTTAAATATCAGTATGATTTATAAGGCCACCCTGAATATGAGGCCGTTTCTACACATATACAGATGTTTTTTGAAAGCAGATACCTTTCCCAGTAGATTTGTTTGTGTAGTTTGGCTTTTATGAAATCAAATGGCATAATGCTATATAACACGGAGGTTTTATAATTCAGCTTCGCATGAATTAGGAACTGGAATCTCAGTTTTATTAGCAGCTGTGCTGAGAGCTCTGCCTCGTAAAGAAATTAGCATGAAGCGGTTCATGCTCTCATGTCCAAGTTTCATCTGCGTTTCAGAACCATTACACCCTTAGTCCCAATCATTTAAGCCTGTCTTCGTGTTCAACTGATACACGACATATCGGTGCCACCATTTTTTGTTGGAGCAGAACCTAAATGATCGGAGCTGCACGAGACATTCTTTCAACTGATTGTAACTTTTATTTCCAATCGTGGCAAGGATCCAAATTATTGCCAGTAATACGTTTTTCATTGCAAGTAAACGAAGCTGCAAACGCATGAAATGAGCCATTAGCTTAAAGTGAGCTTACTTTAAACCTTAGAGCTACCGAGAGCTAGAAGACAAACACCATGGCTTCAAACATCTCAGTGCCACGCTGTTTAGGAGCCTGCGATAGTGGTCACACATGCAGGTTAGTTGCCATCGCTTGCAGAGTCCATATTTGCCTGAAAGTTCACCAAAGTTGAACTCTAGCAAAGGATAGATGGGAATTAGCTGGAAAACAAGCTTGAAGAAACGTACTCAAACAACTCATAATACAGCACTCTTTAGGACTCTGTGTTAGTGCACAGACACACATGCGTGAATGTAGACCGCAACTATATTTGCGTGAAAGTCCAGATCGGAAATCTGCTTCAGTATTGGAAGAAAATGTATATTTTGGGGAAATGTGACCGTGACCTCTCACTGATACTCCAAAAATCTGCTATTGGGATTATTTGAATGTGTTCATCGAATATAGTAATGCCATTCTGCTTGTTTCCGCCTGTCAGTGTCAGTTAATGAAAGGGTTAGATTGGTTTATCCACACGTCTAATTGAAAGACGTAGACCAGGGGTGTCAAACTCAATTTCATCCCGGGCCACATCAGCATTATGGTTGAACTCAAAGGACCGGTTGTAGTTTTAATTATATATAAATATACATATGTAAATATATATAATATATATTAAATAATGTATTATATTACATTGTTGGCCCTGCATTGGATCATTATCACTTCTGGTAATATCTTCACAAGTAACTACGTCTGAAAGCAGAAGTCTAGGGCAAATAAATGAAAGTAAATATTCAACAATTCCACCAATTGTATTGTATATTATATTCTTTGCCAGCTCTTGCGGGCCACATAAAATTAGCTTGCGGCCCGGATTTGGCCCCCGGGCCTTGAGTTTGACACCCCTGACGTAGACAGTTGTTATTATCCTCTTAAGATAAATCTGTTTTCTTAGTTGAGATTTATATCAGGACAAGTAAATAATTACTCTCATCCTGTGATTGTTAGAGGATTGTTTTGACATGATCTGTTGGAAACCAGCGACTTAAATCCGTAGATTAAAGTGAGTCTCTAAGAGTGCTGGATTAGGCAGAGTAAACTCCGTTCTTAGAGATACACAGACAGCTTTAGCACCTTGCTGAGATGCGTAGGCATTTTAAAGGTGGAAAAAACAAAGGTTGTGTTTTGCAGCTTTAGTGTTGGGTTGACTTGACGGCCTACTGGCTCCCCACTTCCTGTCTGTGGCTGGTGGCAGAGCTCTGAAGCTCCAAACAGCTGGAAGTTAAGGTCAGTGAGAGCTGCCAGATGTTCCCACTGCTCCAAATCTTTCGCTGTGGGAGGCTCGGTCACATACAGAGGTGAAAAGTACTCAGATCTTGTACTTGAGTAGAAGTGTAGGAGTGTAGGAATACTCTGTTACAAGTAAAAGTCCCGTATTCAAAATTTTACTTCAGTAAAAGTATAAAAGTGTTGGCATCACGATATACTTAAATTACCAAAAGTAAAGTACTAGATTGGTCCATTTCAGAATAATATATTATAGGCAAGTAAATATCAAGTTTGGTTCACACTGTGGAACACGATTATGGGAATAGCAGGCCAAATAAAAGTTAAGATTTGATTCAGATTAAAAGCACTTTGGTTGTTTTGTCTTTCTGGTTTTGTTGTTGTTGAAACCATTTGAGTAGACGCGTTTCTTCTCTGTTATTAAAGTACATTATTAAATAAATGTAGTGGACTAAAAGTACACTATCTACCTCTGATTAGTAGTGAAGTACGAAGTAGCAAAACATAATTGAAAAGTAGAGTACTAGTATCTCAGAATTGTACTTAAATACAGTACTTGAGTAAATGTACTTAGAACACTTTATTGGATTTTCCACACATAACAAAGTAACAGGAGAAAATACAGAGTGCAAATACAGGTGCTGTTAATAATAATAATACTAACGTAAGAAGACCGTTAGAGTAATACTAATGAAAATAGATACTCAAAAGAACTTCCATAATGACCCACTAAGACAGCAACAGTAAACCCTTAGGAGTAGATGTGCTATGGTTACATCATTCTGAAGGGAAACACCTCTCCGAAACTCGTAGGGGTTCACCTCCCGAGTTCAGAGGAGAAATGATTCAGCAAACTGGAAACTGCATCTGGATGTCAGCAAAGGCTCTGTTTCGGGAAAATGACAGGAAGTGCGCGTGGGGGGTGGAAGAGAGGGAGGCTGAAGGAAGAGAGGGAAGCTCCCAGGAAGTGAGCCGGATTGTTTAGAGCTCGGGTGGAGCGTCGCAGTCGAGTCTCAACATGTTTAATGACTTAATGAGGATTCTGCTGCAGTGAATGTTGTTCCCAGGGCTCTGACCCCTCTTCTTTTCTTAGGCTTTTGTTTAAATGTAACTTGAGTTTATCATTAGCTTTGTTCCTGTTGTCGTAAATCAAGTCTGGAAGAGTCAAACGCTGGCATTAAAAAGACATGCTTCACATTTTCTCTGCAGATTTGATCATTTGCACGTGGTGTTGTGGAGCCAATTTTCATTTGTAATCAGAATCAGATTTATGGTAAGTTTACACGTGCTAGGAATATGCTCAGTTAGAGGAAATAAGTTGTTAAAAAAAGAGAAAATATACAACTATTTCAAAAGATATTAAAGAAACGATAATACATTTTGAAACGTTTAAGAAAAAATGTTAACGAGATTTTTAAACATACACAAAACGACTACAATAACGATAAGACAATTTACCCTGAGAATAAAATATGTGCGTTTTATAATAGCTCTCTCTGTGATCAATCAAAACTCAGTAGCTCCTTATATCCTAACTGTTGGGGAATCCTTTGCCCTGCGTGTCCTCCTTCGCCCTCTGACGCAGCTGCCCAGCCTTGAGCAGCCGTTGTCTCCCTTACGGCCCGTCCACACAGCAGCGTTAAAAAAAATCTTCCAACGCTTCTGCCCGTTCACTTTGAATGGGGTGACGTCACTTTGCCTCACTTTTCGCCAAACTGCATTGTGGGGAAGCAAAGCGGAGATTTCCAGGCATCTCAGGCTTCAAAAGTTGAGCAATGTTCAACTTTTGAAGCTGAGGTGGAAGCGTCAGCCAATCAAATCCTGTTTATGCCAATCTGACAGTACAAGCGCGAGCCAATCAAACCGCGTGTAAGCTGGGAGAGACAGACCGCAGTTCATTTCCTATATTCCTAACAAAATGGAGGAGAAATTAGTTATTACGGTAGCAAATCACCCGGTTCTTTATGAACAGTGCCTATTTAATTACCGGGATAAAAACCGGAGGAACCAGGCATGGAGGGAGGTGGCAGAGACAGTGGGTGAAACTGGTAGGTTTTCCCATGTTTAGGGATTTTATATCCAGTTTACTTCGTTTTAACATTGCTATTGCTTTGTATGTCGGGGGCGGGAGATTCATGTGATTGGTTGTTGGTCGCATTGCTCGCAAAAAATCCCCAAGCTTCAGATTCGCCCACCTCCAAGATTTTTTGAACGCTGCTGTGTGGACGTACCGTTAAGGAGGGGCTGCCCTAGCATATTGTTGATGTTGCCAGTTTGTGGCCGGGCAACACTCAGTGAGAGATAATTATTGTTGTGGGACACCTGGAACACATCCTTCTCGGGGTGTAGATAACCCCGAGCCATAAGCGACAACAACTGTGATTCAGTGTCCTCAGCTGTTTAGTCTATTTATTGAAGAATGTTGATTATTACACTCTGAGTTAGTTAAAACCTGGAGCTACAGGAGGGGTCTCCAGAATTGATTGTGGAATCTCAACCGTGTGGTGTGGTCAGATCGTGGCCCGTGACTTCTTTGTCTTGTGAATTCTCCGGCGGAAGCTCCAAATAAACCGTCAGTGTTTGCCATCAAAGATCCAGCTCTCCATCGTGTCTCATTGCCCCTTTCACACCAACGCGGTTCCAGTTCGGGTTCGGAGCTGGAGCTTGAAAAGCCCTGGTTTTTCCTGTTCACAAAGCAGCGGAGCCGCCTCTAAGCTCCGGAATCCGGTTCGTTTCAAGCACCAAAAAGTTGTCGGTCTAGAAAGCAAGCACCGCATACGTCACGCTTACATCGGAAGATCTGGGCTGTGTCCAAATAACACGCGACATCAGCCTTTCCGCCAGCTTCAACATGATCTGTGGAAATAACATTGAGAATCAGTTGTAATGTTATACCATCGTAATTAATGCTGCAAAGCTGGGTGTTTGGAGCTTGGCGCATGCAGAGGCTAACAACAGCTAGCTCTAACGCCATCGAATAGGACGTATATGTACCTTCTTTCTGCTACGGAATCGTCGTTGATGATGATGATGACTGTAAAGTTGGTTGTAAAGTCGTCCCATTACTTCCATTTCGTTTCGACAGAGCAAAACCAAAACGAGTAGCGCTTCAATACAATCGGCCATTGTTGTTGTTATCGATGTGAGGGGGTTCCGCACGGTTTGGCTTTATGAAGCAGGCACGCAAACGGTTACGTCATGACGCAAACGATGACGCAATGACGCAGCAACAGTCGGGCTCTTGGTGTGAAAGGTTGAGTCCTGACTCCAATTGCTTCAGAAGTTTCCCCCACACTAATCTTTGTACTTTGGCAGATAAATTACTTTTTAAAAAGTTGATAATATTACTGTACAATATGCCTGTATTCACCCACAGCGCTTCGTGAACCATAGTTTTGATCTAAACTGTATATAGTACTGTACTTTAACCACTCGATATATTGCTTATCCAGTCATCCATAATTGTGGTTTCAAGCTCATTAACATTCACACTCCTTCTTCCCTTTTAGGACTTTTAGCCAAAAGAGGTCCGCAGTAGAGAGGGACTACGCCCAGGTGAGTAAATCATCTTCTTCCCTCACGCTGTAACTGATGCTCCATATCACCATCTCTACTCTGCCTTGTCATTTGTGTTGCTAAAAATACAGTTAGCTTTAACGATACTGTCCTCCAACGAAACCATGAGAGGAGTTGAGGTCGAGGATGTGGTCCTGAGAAAGCTCTTTGTTGTCTTGTGGCTCGATAACTCATGAATGGTAACGAGCCACAGAGAAAACACCACAACAGAAAGAGAGAGAAACGACTTAGTGGCACGTTTCCTCCTCGCTGTGTTGTTTTTGCCCTTAGTGTCCTCCAGACGTCCCTTGGAAAATCCCTCCTTTGCTGTGTTTGAGGTTTTGCAGCACTGTGAGGAATGTCCACCACCACTGTGAAGAGAGGGGGGGGGGGGGGGTGGTATGTCTGTAGTTATCCAATCAGCCACTTTACATGTCTGTTTGTGCATCTGTTCCTGAGGGAGGGGATCATGAAGGTGGCTCAGAAAAAGGAGCGCTTGTTTTGAAAGGACCGTCTTTAATTTGTTCTGGTGTATATCAGTATGTAGTGTCTCTACTTTAAAGAGTCCTCTCCTGCTGATGTTCAGGTGTATATCAGTATGTAGTGTCTCTACTTTAAAGAGTCCTCTCCTGCTGATGTTCAGGTGTATATCAGTATGTAGTGTCTCTACTTTAAAGAGTCCTCTCCTGCTGATGTTCAGGTGTATATCGGTATGTAGTGTCTCTACTTTAAAGAGTCCTCTCCTGCTGATGTTCAGGTGTATATCAGTATATAGTGTCTCTACTTTAAAGAGTCCTCTCCTGCTGATGTTCAGGCGTATATCAGTATGTAGTGTCTCTACTTTAAAGAGTCCTCTCCTGCTGATGTTCAGGTGTATATCAGTATGTAGTGTCTCTACTTTAAAGAGTACTCTCCTGCTGATGTTCAGGTGTATATCAGTATGTAGTGTCTCTACTTTAAAGAGTCCTCTCCTGCTGATGTTCAGGTGTATATCAGTATGTAGTGTCTCTACTTTAAAGAGTCCTCTCCTGCTGATGTTCAGGTGTATATCAGTATGTAGTGTCTCTACTTTAAAGAGTCCTCTCCTGCTGATGTCCAGGTGTATATCAGTATGTAGTGTCTCTACTTTAAAGAGTCCTCTCCTGCTGATGTCCAGGTGTATATCAGTATGTAGTGTCTCTACTTTAAAGAGTCCTCTCCTGCTGATGTTCAGGTGTATATCAGTATGTAGTGTCTCTACTTTAAAGAGTCCTCTCCTGCTGATGTTCAGGTGTATATCAGTATGTAGTGTCTCTACTTTAAAGAGTCCTCTCCATCTGATGTTCAGGTGTATATCAGTATGTAGTGTCTCTACTTTAAAGAGTCCTCTCCTGCTGATGTTCAGGTGTATATCAGTAGGTAGTGTCTCTACTTTAAAGAGTCCTCTCCTGCTGATGTTCAGGTGTATATCAGTATGTAGTGTCTCTACTTTAAAGAGTCCTCTCCTGCTGATGTCCAGGTGTATATCAGTATGTAGTGTCTCTACTTTAAAGAGTCCTCTCCTGCTGATGTTCAGGTGTATATCAGTATGTATTGTCTCTACTTTAAAGAGTCCTCTCCTGCTGATGTTCAGGTGTATATCAGTATGTAGTGTCTCTACTTTAAAGAGTCCTCTCCTGCTGATGTTCAGGTGTATATCAGTATGTAGTGTCTCTACTTTAAAGAGTCCTCTCCTGCTGATGTTCAGGTATATATCAGTATGTAGTGTCTCTACTTTAAAGAGTCCTCTCCTGCTGATGTTCAGGTGTATATCAGTATGTAGTGTCTCTACTTTAAAGAGTCCTCTCCTGCTGATGTTCAGGTGTATATCAGTATGTAGTGTCTCTACTTTAAAGAGTCCTCTCCTGCTGATGTTCAGGTGTATATCAGTATGTAGTGTCTCTACTTTAAAGAGTCCTCTCCTGCTGATGTTCAGGTGTATATCAGTATGTAGTGTCTCTACATGTCTCCATGCTTTAATGTTCAAAAAGCTCTTTATTGTTCTCATACTGCCTGTGCTGCAGCATTTCTTTTCACCCTCTGTCTGAAACCAGAGCCCAGTCTGCTCTGATTGTTTAGCTGGCTGGCTCTATTGTGATTGGTCAATTGCTTAAGGTGCAAGCCAATAGAAGCGCGAGTGTTACATAGTGATGTCACTTTATTCCGGAACTTTGGGATTTTAGCCTTTGCAGACCATTTACATGCCACAACAACAACAAGTACAATAGGGCCTCTTCGACTGTCGCTTATTTTTTGGCACCAGTTTATTGGTCGGTATCTCTGTGTTTTAAATAGTGAAAAAAAAACATTTCTAACTATATATTATTTGAGTTATCAAGTTCTGTGAGATGCAACATGCCATTGAAAAACATTACGTGTAGTGTGATCTGACACAATGCATACACTCTGATTGATTACAGATTGGCTAGTCAAAGTACAAAGTGTACCTTCCTATTTTAGAATGCACGTGTTCTGTCCTGCGGTTGAAAATCTCTGATAGCCGCTTGTAAATTATTTATATTGCTTGGCTGGGCTTGTGTTATCATGTCACCTTACATTAAAGATTCACATCTCTCTCTAGAGCGAGGAGGGAGAAGAGGAATTAAAACAACCACCTCTGCTTTAAAGAGAACTTTGAACCGCTTTATTACGTTGTATATCAGCGACCCAGCACAGTAATATATCTGTAATTATTAACAATGAAACAGAGAAGCAGCAAACGCTTTAGGCTCTTTTTTTTCTATTTAACTTCCTCCGCCTGGACTGATATCTGAGTCCATTTAAAATTGTGAGCATGTGTTTGGCATAAGAACAACTTTAGTTATCATCTGCATTCCTATGCCGTGTTGGCACGTTGCTAGCGGCCGGAAAACATGCATTTCCCAAAAGTTCATTAAACTATGATGGGATGTGTTTGCATGTTATGTATTGTAATACAAATGTGAAACACAATGGCCAACGTGAGTCATGTTTGTATCCAGTGGAGGGTCGATCTCACCCTGCAGGCGATCTTTTGTAACCCTGTGCACGTGTATTTTATTGGATATGCACCAGTTGTATGATTATTTTGAAAGTCAGATTTAGTCTGAGCTGAGCGATGCAACACAGTTCTGTCTTTCCATGCTTAGTCATTACACAACGTGGAGTGTATTTATAGTGTATTTCTGTAGTTTCATTACACCATGGTAACAGTTAGATCTGATATCGATCAGTAGTACTTACCAGCAACTTTTTGATAATCGTTACATTTTTTTTGTTATTTTTTCTTGAAGCTAAAATGCAAAACATTTGGATAGAAGCTGTTTTCTTTGGATGTTTGTCAGAAAAAACAAGAAACATCTTTAGATATTTAAAAATATATGTTATGGACCAAAAAGGTATTTATTAATCGCAAATAAATATTAGACACATTTATGGATAGTTAGAACAATTAATGATCTGAAATTGGATTTGAACTCATTGCTGATTATTGATGAACAGTAAATAAACATCAGATATTTTAATTATTAATAAATCGAACAAAAAAGCCAAAAGAAATTTGTTCAGCTGGTGACTCGGGAGTCGGGACAGAGAAAATGTCAGGAGTTTGGAAGTATTATAAAATTGAAAGCGAAGGCAGTGTAACAGCCAGATGCAATGTTTGCAAGGCGGAGGTTCTGCGTGGTGGAAAGAACAGCGCTACGTTCAACACGACCAATCTAATACGCCACCTGAGAAACAAACACCAACAACAACAACACGACAAGTACACAGTGGCCACTCAGGTAACGGCACTGAAACAACCAACGCTTTCAGAGACTTTTAAAAGGAAAGAGAAACTGACCCAGAACAGTGAAAAGGCCAAGATAGCTTAATTCATCGCGTTGGATGACCGGCCGTTATCTGTTACCTTTTTTTTTTTCTTAATGCATTGCATAAATATCGGATCGGGAAAAATCGGTATCGGCAGATTGTCAAAATCAAATGATCGGAATCGGATTGGGAGCAAAAAAAGGTGATCGGGACATCCCTAGTCCTTCTTATTTATTTATGGATTTGATCTTGTCTCAAAGTGTATCTAATAGACAAGACGATCAATTGGTTGATTTGCAAAACTGTAAAATAATGATTACTTAGTTTAATGAGGAAAATGTCTTCATTGTGAGCCTTAGCTTGAAAGCTGTTCTCTGTTCTGTGTTCGTTATGTGATCAATTAGATACCCGTTGCCAATTGTTGACTCAAACTGGGTCAGAGTGTCTCTGGCGCTCTCCGTCCCCTTCAGTAACACCCTCCACTTTTCATTTATTTATTTATTTTCAAATCTTTACCCGCCTTTTTCTGCATCTCTTCCACCTGCAAGCTGCTTTAGCCATTAGCTCATTGCTATTCAAACCACACAGCTGTGATAAAAAGTCCTCCTCTGTGCCGCTCTTCCTCTGCCTCCTGTTCTGCCAATCACACTATTCAGGCGTGTCCGCTAGTCTCTATCTCGTCCCACAAAGGATGGGTTTGTAGCGCCTTTTGGAGCTTTTGGCACCGACACCACCGACCTCGGGTCCGCATGACCGTCTTTTCAGAGCGGACAGAGGAGGGATAGATGGGCTCATTTCCTTGATGAGCAAATCACTTAAAAGAGCAAAAGCCCGCATTAGAAACAGTTTAAAAAGTGTTGTCTCTTTTTAACATGAAGTGGGAAGACGGCTTGTACCTTAACACTAATAATATATATCATTTTGCCCCATGGATACTTCATTTTGTCCTGACACTGAATATGTATACGTATGTACATTCACAGATATTAAAAGGGTCATATCACAGATAATGGATAATTTTGAGATTTTATCAAATTCAACAATTGAATACTAATCGACGCAGCCGGAATGATAGTGTATATCCTAAAAGAGGAAGAATGAGTACATTTATACACTGACTCTGTTCACCTGCAATAACCTGATTAATACAGGAACCATTGAATGGGTTCACATACTCTGCAGTAACTTATTTATTCTAAAACCGGTTTACCTGCAATCATATTTCCACATTATTCCAGTACCTCAAATGCTCTGCTTTATGCAGCACTTCAATGTTTTCAGGGGAAGTGGATTGAATTGATAGTTCACTTGTGTAAAGGTGGAGACATTTCAAGAGACATATTTTAACAACAAGAATGAACAGACTGGCTCGAATTTGAATGACAGTTTATTCATGGCTACTGTAGATCTGCTTCAAAGGGCTACTTCATTGTTTCGTCTTGCTTCTCAGTCGAGTGAGGAACTAGCAATCAGAATCCAAGCAGTACTTTTAGTCCTTTGTAATAAATAAGCCCCTTAACACTGGATCCAAGAAATTACTTCCCATAATGCAACTTCTCAAAAACCGCCCGACAGATGAAAAATCCAGAACCCCAAAATGTTTTACTGGATTCCTGTTAAGTCTCAAAGTACGTCCAGATGCAGCTCCTACAGTGCCCCAGAAGCCATTTTTAACAGACTGAGTAAGGACAAGATCAAAAACACCTGCGTCCTACAACTCCCACAATGCAACACAACAGCTGAATGAATGTCTTTTAGATTCCCACTTTGTCTCTTACCGTCCCTTTTTAAGCTTATAGGTTTATTCTTTTCTTCAATGTGGTTTAAACCAAATCATTATGGTGACGGATTCTAAGATTCAACTTATTTTTAATGTGGCTTACAAACCAAAATGAAGGTAATTAGGGGTAGCTTTAACCCCCTATGTTGTGTTCGGGTCTCCCGTGACTACGCCTTAGTTTTTTTTTATCGGAACAAGGCTTCATGATATCCTCCACAACAGAAACTCTACAAAACACATTTTGACAATTTTAGCGAAGTCTGAAGGTCTCTCACAAATAAAGGTATAATTTGGTGTTGGGTTCTGGGAAGAAACAGCAGAATTGTTGTGGGTGACTCGAGGTCAAATTTGGCCCAATCAAGATTCATCTTTGACTTTAGACACCCC
>NW_027639952.1:0-43725 GCF_949606895.1 Notothenia rossii | reverse complement strand
GATTCGTCAAGTTACAAAGCAATTCATTTGATGATTAAATGATCATTTCAGTGAATGTTCGAGACAAAGTACAAAGGATTCGATGTTTGGAACTTTCCCTGTGTGAGGATTCTTGGCTTTTTCTTACATGACATTATACTGTAGTAAATATCTTACATCTTTATACAAGAAAAGCAATTGCAATACAGCACTCTCTGCTTGTGGGTCTTTTTATTCACAGTTTTTCACAATTCTCTAACCACCTCATTACTTTTTTCTGACCAAATTCCTTAAACGGAAAACTCCAGAGAAGTTTGAGCCATGTAGAAAAAAAAAACCTGCTTTCGATTAAACCTTTTTAGAATCACATACACTACTTTTTCCTCACTGCAAAATCCTGAATCTATGTCACGTGGACACAAGATGTTTCCACATGTCACTTGTGTAAGTTGCATATTGGACCCACGTTTTAATTATATCTGTGATGTCACCAATCATGCCCAATGGTATATTTAAGCAATAGCTCACGACAGGCCGTGGTATATGGTCCTTATATCACAGCTAAGGGGCGTGGTGTTTCTCAGACGCGGAGGGATACTGCAAACTACAATTTTACCCGTGATATACGCTCATTATATCACGGCTAAGAACCAATCAGATTGCTTGATTTTGTTTGATAACATCCGAGTGAAGCAACAATAAGCCAAAGATGTTTTTGAGGTGAAAAACAAACTACTTATCAAACTAATCAATGAGGGTAGCACCCTTTAGTTTCCACCCTACAGGCGTCTGATATTCAGATGTCTCTTCTCCACGTTTAGTCCTGGCACCCATTACCAGCTGGCTCTTTGCCTCTCCACATTGCAGACATTTCTCTGCCCATCAGGAGAGTTTATTCTAGAGCGAAGGTGAAGCTCTGCTGCCGGAAAGGCTTAGCAGCTGGGTTGGCACTCATTCTAATACTACAAATACTACTTCAGGCCTCATGTGTAAACACACACATTCTTCATATTGTCTGCAGAGGGACTTCAGCTCATTGAGGTGCAGAGAAGTGAAGTTGGATCATTCACTGTCTGTGGTTCTTCAACGTTTTTTGCTTTTGCTAAATCCTTGCACAATCTTCCCTTCCTACGTGTCTGTTGCAATGTGTAGTTGCTTTCTGTTCAATCAATGTGTTAACATTTAGAAAAACAGTACAACTAGGTTATGCAGGTCATCGGGGAATACTTCTAAATGCACTCAAGTAACCTGGTGATTGTATACTCTGAATACATTCAGCAGTAATCAGATTGCTCCCCTACAACCGTCCGTATTCTGGTTAAATGGCTTGCTTATTCTAACTAAGTGATGGATGGGCACACACACACACACACACACACACACACACACACACACACACACACACACACACACACACACACACACACACACACACACACACACACACACACACACACACACACACACACACACACACACACACACACACACACACACACACTGATGGATTCCTTTGTCTCATTGTCTCTGAATTTTACAAATAGTCAAATGTTGAGTTTTCAAAAGCGTACTTTACAATATTGGTTCAGTTTCTGTTGGACTATAGATGCAGTTATTTGCAGTCTTGCTTATTCACATGCATTCGTGCTAAAAATTGATTTAGAATTAGTGGTTGCAGCTTAATGATCATTGTTCTCTGTGGGAAATATAGCAGAGGAAGGCAGATTTCTTCAAACTAGCTGTATTAGACATATAAGAAAGCCGTGTTTTCCAACAAAACGTTAAGTGTTTTAAGCCGTATGCTAGCAGCTAGCCTCCTGGTCCTCTGTGCTGTATATATTCAAAACTACAACTTTAAGAAATATTGAAATAGTGTTGATGTGAAACTTCTTCCCAGGTCCAGGCTAAGTCTCTTCCAGTCCAGATCCAGTCTTCAGAGAGCAACCGTCAAGGTATGAGATTTAGATATCTCTCAACTGCCCCACATTTTGTTACATGTTGGTGTTGCATCTCATCGGCTATACACTTTCATTTCCCAGCTGAAAGCCAAGAGAAGCGAGTGCAACTCCAAAGCAACACACGCCCGTAACGACTACATTCTCATGCTAGCAGCCGCTAACGCTCACCAGCAGCGCTACTACAACACAGACCTCATGGACTGCATCAAGGTGAGGCTGACCGTCACTCTGAGTGGTTGGATGTGTATCTGGTGGAAGATCAAACGTGTTCTCCGAAACTTATAGGGGGGATATTTGTGTGCAGGTGTTAGACGGCAGGATCTACGAGCAGGTGAAGGATTACCTCGTCTCGCTGTGTCAGACGGAGCTGGAGAGTTACCAGGCCGTCCACAACACCTTCAACCAGCTCCTCAACAGCTCCAACGGGGTGAGTCTTCAAACACACTGGACAACCAGCACTTCAATTCTGTATAGTCCTTTTTCAAATCTGTTGACTGATGCTGTCAAGTCTGATTTTCTACTTTTATTCACTTAAATGAGACAGCTGCCCAGTGCTTATTTAAGAAACAACTGAAATATAAGATAGATAGAGCTCAAGTCCTCCCAAAAGTAATGTTTCTGCCAAAAACACTCAGTATATTTGGTAAAAATAAATATATCAATTGTATCAGAACAGGTGATTCAATGTGTATTTAGTTAATTGTTTGGCTTGATTTCTTTTAAGGTACCTTAAGTGCTTTAATTTCCCACTAAAAAGCTGTACAAACCTTTGATAGGAACAAAAGTTTAGCTGAGAAACACGTTGAGGTTACCCTTTAGTATGAGAAGATGTATCGCTCTACTCCCATGATTATACAGAGGTGTTACACAGTGGAGGGTTTGTGTATTCATCAATATGGGAGTCAGAAATAGTTTGCCTTCAAAAGAAATCTGCTATTTCAACACGACTTTTTACTTTAATGTGCAGCAAAATGCTCACATAAAGTGTGCAGGCTCAGGTGGACAAAACATGGGAACAGATATGAACTGAAATGAACTTATTGTACATATTAAACCTGGAACTAACAAAGCTTCAATGATTGCCTATAAAAACAACATTAAATAATCAGTTGCATTCATTTCTTATGGCTCTATCTGCAGCTTTTCCAGAGTCATTTCTTATGATTACATTTTTACACAGGCCGAAATTAAATCCACCAAGGGCCCGATTTGGCCCCCGGGCCTTGAGTTTGACACATGTGCCTTAGATGCATAAGTGGGTCTTTTTTGACCCGGTGAGGTGGTTTTCTTGAAGTATCTTTGTAATTACATTTTTTTAATCATTTCATATTCCAGCTATTCAAATTTTTTATTTAAATTTTAAGAAATTGTAGTTTTTGTATTTCACCTCAAGCTTCCATAAGTGGGTCAAAAATGGCCCGCATGCATTTCCTATGGGGTCCTCTGGGAACCTTTGATTCTTATCACCTGTTGCTGTCAGGAACACATTCACTGTAGGACACACAGGCTACATCACAAGTGACACCTCTCAGGGAGATTATTTTACACAGCAAGATCTGATACCTGTCAGTATAATAATAATAATAATAATAATAATAATAATAATAATACATTATATTTTCAAGGACTCAAAATCGCTTTACAATATAAGGGAAGGTTAGGGTGGGACTATCAAACTTGATCAACCGGCATGGATTGATGGGGGGTGGGCTATGAGTAGGCAAGAGGAGAAGAGATGAGTTTTGAAAAGGGACTGGGATACTGTGAGGGTCTCAGAATAGCGGAGATCTTGGGGGAGGGAATTCCAGATCCTGGGAGCTGCCACTGAACATACTCTTTCCCCAAAGCTGCCTAGTTTGGACTTGGGGGGGATAGGAGACCGGCTGAGGTGGATCTGAGGGACCGTGAGGGTTGGTAGGGGGTGAGAAGACCAGTGAGATAGGGGGGGTGGGGTCGGATGGTGGAGGGCTATAGGTGAGGGCCAGTATTTTGTAGTCGATGCGTTGGGAGACGGGAAGCCAATGAAGGTCTTTGAGGACTGGTGTGATGTGGTGCCATGATCTGGTGTGTGTGAGGAGTCGGGCGGCTACATTTTTTACAATTTAGAGTTTATCGAGGGAGGGGGAGCGGATGCCGTAGAGAAGGGAGTTACAGTAGTCAAGGTGGGAGGAAATAAAGGTAGGATAGGTCGTTCAGCTTCAGGGCAGGTAAGAGAGGGTTGGACCTTTGCATCAAAATGTTCAAAACATTATTTTTCAAAATGTAAAAAAAAAATCTACAATTCTAAATAGTGAAAAATTAAATATAAAATATTTCTAGTGTGAACCAAAATATAATACTAAATATTATACAAGTGATTTTTCTAAACCAAAATGACCATAAAAACACATATTATTCTAATACGGGTCCTTTTTGACCCACTTATGGAAGAGTGTAGGGTCCAGTCACTCGTGCATCGAGGGTTGAGATGTGTTCAGGACATCTCCAAGTGTCCCTCCGTGTCTTTCTAAGAGCTCTGCCTCACCGCCTGCTAATGAATTGGCAGGTTAGAGTTTCCTCTGCGCTCCTGGGTTACACTCATTGAGCTTCTTTAGCCTCTCTCAGTCTGATTTGTTCAGGTTCATCTTGCCTCTCTGCTGGCGTTTAGTTTCTTCTCGGGCCAGAATAAGAAAAAATCGTTAGAGAGGGACGCAGCGGTCTTTCAGGCAGAGCTCACATTTCAGTGCTCACGTGAAAACACGACTCCCCTGCAGCAGATCTTATGTGAGATCTGTGTGGAGGGACATTTTGATTTCACTCCATGAAGTGATCTTGACATTCTTTAATATGTTGTGTTAAGCCGAAGTCTAAATATGGCGTTTCATATGAAAATGTAGGAAAAGTAAATCCTTTCTCCACCTCTGGAGGCTAATGGAGGTTAGTAGTGAACTGACATTTTTAAAAACTGTGGGACGTCACATACAGGTCATTACTTTTAATGTCTGTTCATTCTTTAAATCTACAGGGCTTTGTCTTTTAAAGAGTAAAAAGGAACATAAAGAAACTCTTTCTGAGTAACATATTACATTTACTTGGATTGAATTGCACTTGTTCTTATTTTTATTGTAATTTGACTCTTATTTTACTCCGTTTTACAATTTTATATCATTTTATTCCTGTATTATACATTCCTGCTTTGGTATTAAATGTTATTTTTAATCACAAAGCTATGTGTAACTCTGGTTATGACCAGGGAAGGGGGAGATAGTATTGTTTTTTTTGTAAATTGGCTATGTGTTTGGTTTGTGAAGCACCTTTGAGTTACCTTTGTGTGTGAAAAGTACGATATAAATATATTTGTATTTGATTAGATTTAAGGATTTTTTTTGCAAGAAGGGTTGCTGAAGAGCAGGGGTGGGGAACCTCCGGACTCCGGGCCGTATACGAGGTAATTTATAAACACACGCAAAAAAGAAAAAAATTAAAGAAATCTAGACCGCAAAATAATGAAACAAGCGAGTTCCTGCTTTTCCTGGCCAAGGTCAGGGTCCTTGAACACAACACGAGCCTAACGGGTCATCACGTGGTATATGTCTCGTCTGACAGGGGTGTAGTGCTGACGGAGAGCACCAGAATAACAATAACTTTGTTGTGATTAGCATCTGGTTAGCTAGCTATGCTAACGAATATAAGAAGCCTTTTCTCCAACCAGTGAGGTAAAGGCACGTCTTTATATGATTATAAAAAAAGAAGAGAATAAAGTAAACAGGTATAAAATACTATATGACAGTAAAAAAAAGTTGTTATTAATAAACAAGAATACAGTTTGAAAGGGGAGTGATTTGTAAAATATCCATAAAGAAAAAGAAAATCTGCTTCCAGGTCTGTTTCATATGGGTGTTGAGATGTTTCCATAAATCTCTTCATGTTGCTCTCAAAGTGCACCACATTGATGCTTTTAACTTCAATATTTAAAATCCCGGACCCCCCTAGAGGAGGTTAGGCCCCCTCACCCACTTAATTCATGTCCACATGGATAGCATACTAAATACATTTGCACACATCTTGTGTCCATATCTTTCTGTTTTGGTGGTCATGCCACACCGTGCACGTGCATGCATACGCGAGTCATGGTGAGATATCTGGATTCAGAGGTTGCTTTTTCTTTGCAAAGCATGAAAGAAAGGCCAAAAAAAAAAAGGCTGTGATTTTAAGCAGAGGTCAATAATTTGTACGGCCCTCGGAGGATGTTGAAAAAATTGAAATGGCCCTTTCAAGGCTCCCCACCCCTGCTCTAGAGCTATGGCTTATTTCTGGCAATACTAAACTATGTACTTCTTCTTTTCCCTTAAACACACACACACACACACACACACACACACACACACACACACACACACACACACACACACACACACACACACACACACACACACACACACACACACACACACACACACACACACACACAAACACACACACACGTAGGTTCTGCAGGAGTTCCACCAGCAGCTGTTTGTTGAGAAGAACCTCATGTTTCAGCAAGCCCCGGACTTCATGTTCCAGCCCAGCGACACAGATACGGTAAATCCTGGTTTTTATATTTTAAATGTTACCGCTTGATGAATGAACATAAACTGGGAAAATTGCTTGAATTTTTGTGAAGTTTGAGCGAGCCGAATTGATTTCTGCTTTTCATACAAAATACAGACGACTCTACTCAAGCCTCACTTGCCCAATTGTGCATATGTGATCTGTCAACATTTGTTTGATTTACATATGGTAACATGTCGGGAGTTTACCGTTAGCTACAAATTGCTTTACACAAATCATGGTCCAAATGGCCTTCCATAGAGTCAGCAGAAAGCTGCTAAAAATCAGAGAATTTAAAGAAACCTTCCTCACGGTTTCCTACAGTAAACACAGATGTGAGTGTCGTGGCTTTACAACATGAAATGGACTTCCTGGATTGTATTTCATTGTTTCCCACCAGAACCTGAGGCAACACGGCCCCACCTGTGCAGCCCCACACTTTTCTTTATTTTTTATGGAGTAATGCTTTCGGTCTGAGTCTCCTGCTGTGATCTTATCAGAATCTGCTCTCACAGCTGCTTCGCTCGGGGCTATAAAAGTGCAGTGTGTAACATTTGCATCCTACAAAAGTCAATCCCGCCAGAGTCACCCGTTCGAGTGCAATCTGTTCTGCGCCTTTGCACACCTGTTCATGGAGTCCATAGCGTCTCAGTTTCAACCCATACTGGTCATTAATAGAATGTTTTGCTCTCTAAAAATCATTGAAATATCAGAAGCAGAATTCCTTCATTAGTCCTGCAGCGGGGGAAACGACAGCAATACAACAAAAGTGACATAGCAGATAAAAGCAAGCTATAATTAAGTAGCTTGCTTGTTAAATATAGAGTAAAAGCACACATGACATAAGTAATAGAAATGACAAATAAATACAATTAAGTAGCGAACACATTATAGTTTCAGATATTCTAAAAAAAAAATGTGCACATAAAAACAACGATGGTTTTTGCACATATCAGCAAAAATGTCAAATTAAATCCAAAAATATTCTGACTTTAAGACAACCAAGAGAGGTTTATTAGGGTGGATGCTGCACTTGAATGTAGTGTACTGCAATCCATATTACATACACACACACATTCACACATACACATACATACACATAAATATACACATACGTACACACACACACACACACACTCACATTCACACACACATCTATCCTGGCTCTAGTAGTCTGGTCCTCCCTTTGCTCTGGTCCTCTGCCTCACTGGACAACACTGGACAATT
This sequence comes from Notothenia rossii, assembly GCF_949606895.1. NCBI lineage: Eukaryota > Metazoa > Chordata > Actinopteri > Perciformes > Nototheniidae > Notothenia > Notothenia rossii. The sequence goes on along the minus strand of NW_027639952.1, from coordinate 35,989 downwards.
TGTTCAAACTGCAAACGCTGGCGTTGTTTTCATTGGAAGTCAAACAAGCAGCAGCCTGTTCCTAAAGAAAACATTAGTGGTGGAGAGCCTCCCTCTCTCCCCTCTCTCCCCTCTCTCCCTCCTGCCTCCCTCCCCTCCCTCACCACTCGCAGCAGACAGAGAGGGATCCGGTAAGGAATAGAGCTGAACTGGGAGGGAGGGAGGGAGGTTCATCTGTGAAAAGGAGGCATTGTGAGCCTCATCAGAGAGCATGCCCCTCCCCACCCAGGCCCTCCACACACACTCTGCTCTTAACTCACATTTTAGGCATTTATATCAATCCTAAAAGAAGAAATCTCCAAATGAAATGCTGTAATTGTCCATATTTGGTTTATTAAGAGACTGTGCCATGTTCAATTAGAGCCGAATCAATCACTGCCAGATGTAGCTTAATGGAGGAAGATGTGTCTCAGTATTATTTGTGTGAAAAGATTGATAATGCATGCATTATTTGTATTCTTTAAATGTAAAACACTTCAACAGAAGCAATTTGTTGTTTGCAAATATACAAACAAATTCCACAAAGTCTGGAAATCCATTACATTTATTTACAAGAAAATGAAAGCATTTGTTAATATCTTTCTCATATGTATACTTAGTCTCAGAAATAGGCCTTCATACATGGTATAGAATAGATCAACATTTATTCAGAGTCTTCTCCAAGCTGTTTTGAAAATACAAATGTTCATCTCCGAAAATATAGAAAAATATAAAAATTCATTAATTAAAATGTCATGGAGTTTCCCGATGGATGAAAAGGGAAAACGAATGTTTATTGTCCACAGCTGACGTTAAATTGACTTCTTTCTGCTGATTGATATGACTGCACATAGGCTGCATCTCAATTTGGTTAAATGGATTCCTTGCGTCCCTCACTTGCGTCGTTTCCCTGCGTTTAGTCCCTCCCACCAGGGAAGCAGGGAGAGACGCAAGGAAACCACGAGAAGCAGGGAAATGAGTTCTAAGAGCAATGGGACGTCGTTTCTTCCGGAGCGTCACGTGAAGCGGCGTCCGTTTGTGATGCTGCACAGCTGTTCGTCTGACAGCAGCCAGATCAGTGCATGCGCTGCATCGTCCAATCAGTGAGCGATACAAAGTAAGGGGGCGGGTCGAGTGTCTGAGGATTTCACCGGAGGATGGTCTGGTCGTTCCTCGGTTATCGCTCCTCAATCCTCCGGCAAAGATAAGGCCACTGGGACGCTCCTCAAGATGGCGCAGACAAATCAACTTCCAGTGATACCGAGCCCGAGGAGCGAGGAAATGAAAAATAAGAGAAGTGAAACGCACCCAAAGTCCCTTGATCGTCCTTAGCAACGGTCTGCTCTCCTTAGCAACGGTATGTTAGCGAAAATGAACAACCTCTGGACTGTCCGAGTTGACCAATCATAATTAAGTATTCCATTAAACTGTGTAATAAGGGGAAAGGTATGTGTATCTGCCCCTGCTGCACCCTGTGTAAGGTAAAATAAAATAGCAGTTGAATATATTTAGATTTTATACTTTAAGTAAAGTGCGATTGCTGAACATTCACAGCTATCAGAAACAACCAGGGGTTTTATTTAGGGGTTTTATTTGACCAACATGCCTTCATGACTGAGAGAAGCTGTTTGCTCTTCACTGTTTCTCAGTTTAAAAATATGTTTCCCCCTCTTCGTACATATTTGAGAGCCAGCTGGGTTATGACTTTATAAATAAATGTAAGATGAATGTTTCCTTGATGATGTACTGTACCAGCTGAATGAACAGAGGTGACGCCGAAACAAATGCTCTATTTCAGCTCTGCTCCCGTGTATGTCTTTCCTACAGAGCTCTTTTTAAAACCAGGCACACGCAATATGTCAAGAGGAAGTTGGCACATTGACCAAACAGTTATAAACACAACTTTAAATGTGTGGTTCTCTCTGTGACATTTCAGAAACTACAAGGCCCTTTTAGACGTGTTCGGGTGGCTCACTGCACTAAGCAATACTTCATAAAGATTGAATTGTGTTTCTATGTGAGGTAGTCTGAAGGAAAGGGTGTATCATGTGGACAAACAACCTCTTTCTGCTGAAGATCTTTTTTCTAGGATATTAAAGGGGCCTTATTCTGCTGATGTTCAGGTGTATATCAGTATGTAGTGTCTCTACTTTAAAGAGTCCTCTCCTGCTGATGTTCAGGTGTATATCAGTATGTAGTGTCTCTACTTTAAAGAGTCCTCTCCTGCTGATGTTCAGGTGTATATCAGTATGTAGTGTCTCTACTTTAAAGAGTCCTCTCCTGCTGATGTTCACGTGTATATCAGTATGTAGTGTCTCTACTTTAAAGAGTCCTCTCCTGCTGATGTTCAGGTGTATATCAGTATGTAGTGTCTCTACTTTAAAGAGTCCTCTCCTGCTGATGTTCACGTGTATATCAGTATGTATTGTCTCTACTTTAAAGAGTCCTCTCCTGCTGACGTTCAGGTGTATATCAGTATGTAGTGTCTCTACTTTAAAGAGTCCTCTCCTGCTGATGTTCAGGTGTATATCAGTATGTAGTGTCTCTACTTTAAAGAGTCCTCTCCTGCTGATGTTCAGGTGTATATCAGTATTTAGTGTCTCTACTTTAAAGAGTCCTCTCCTGCTGATGTTCAGGTGTATATCAGTATGTAGTGTCTCTACTTTAAAGAGTCCTCTCCTGCTGATGTTCAGGTGTATATCAGTATGTAGTGTCTCTACTTTAAAGAGTCCTCTCCTGCTGATGTTCAGGTGTATATCAGTATGTAGTGTCTCTACTTTAAAGAGTCCTCTCTTGCTGATGTTCAGGTGTATATCAGTATGTAGTGTCTCTACTGTGACATGTCTCCATGCTTTAATGTTCAAAAAGCTCTTTACCTCCCTCATACTGCCTGTGCTGCAGCACCTCTTTTCACCCTCTGTCTGAAACCAGAGCCCAGTGTGCTCTGATTGGTTAGCTGGCAGGCGATATCCCAGGATTCTTTGTCTTTGCACACCATTCATATGCTCAAAAACCTATAACACACTACAGGAGAGGAAACCCCCCCCCCCCCAAAAAAAGATTAATTAGCATTGCCCCCTAAAAACATGTCTGCCATGATTATTTTGTATTATATCTCACATTCTCTCCGTGTGTTTGCAGGTGCTGGAGCTGCAGAAAGATAGCGGCACGACGGAGGAGCAGAGTCTGGATAAAGAGGCGAGGAAATGGGCGAGTCGAGTTGCCCGAGAATACAAGAGCATCATCCACACACAGCGGGTGAGAACCAGATCACACTGAGGAACACATGAAGCTGTAGGCAGGATTCAAGAGGGAGATACTGTCAACATATCCTGTTACCCCCCCCCCCCCCCCCCCTGTAAAATTAATCAACATAAAAAGTGGTAAACTAGCAGCCTGTATTAACATTATTAGTTGTGAAAGTAGATATAAGACATGGTAATTCAGCGTTACTTCAGACTTAGGCAGCGAATTAGCAAACACATTTTAACTCAAAGAAATATGGTGTGTTGATTTCACAAACTCTCATCCTTCTACATTATTCATTATATGCAGTTAATTAAAGTGGGATACTTAGCCATCACAAATGTATGCTATATTACTTTAATACAAATACAAAATACCCAGGTACACAAACAGTTTGGCATCCTTCAGCCCCACTAAACAAAATCTGAACTGCCCCTTAAAGTAAACCGGTTACAGTCAGCCTTCCCCGGTTCCTTTATGTACTTATAGATGGATGACAATAAAGTCTCTTATCTTTATTATCTCTTAAATGTCATGTCAAAGTAAAACCTGGTCTACGTAATCTGGGTAATTTCCCTAGTAGATCCTAGTGGACACTCATTTCTAAAGCAGGACTGTCGTTCAGGAAAATCCTGCTTTAGAAATGGTTTGACTATTTGTGACTTGTTTTTAAAACAAAATAAAAAAGCGTTAAAACACACAAATTAACCTGGAAAGTTCTGGAAGTTGTAAGTCCATAAATCGTTTTATCAATCATTTAACATCGCCATTTGCTGTCGTATGTTCCTTGTGTGGTTACAAAAACAGCGGAACGTAACTTTAACTGTGTTACATTAGTTGGTGTAAGGTTATTTGTCATTGTTAGAAGTAGCAATGCACCAAATGCCAATACTATAAATAATGCATCAGGTGTGGAGTAGTGGTGAGGATCAATAGAAACAAAACACAGGCACTCACAGATGTCCTGTCTTTTGTTCTTGTTTATTTTTGCTTGAATTTCTTAACATTTTGGCAAATTAGCATCAGTGAAAATATGTTAAATAAACTTTGTGATGATTCTCAGACAATTTATATATTCTTTCTCTTTGATTTTGAGCAGATTTACAGATGTTAAAACAGGGTTCCCGCGGGTTCTTAAAAAGTCTTAATTTTGATAATCAGAATTGAAAGCCTTAAAAAGTCTTAAATATGATCAAAAAAATAAGAAAGGTCTCAGATATGATTTAAGAAGGTCTTCAAAGTTATCGGATTTGAAAGGTACTTCTGTGTTGCGATAACGTCTAAATGTTTTTGGGGGAAAATGTCCGGGCTGCAAAGTAACCAGTACGGTAAGAGCCTTTCCGTTCCCCCCAACAATCTGTATTGAAATAAATCAACATGGAACCAGTAATCACTAACTTTGTTTCCCCCAGCCCCTTATTGGAGAACACCCAGCTAGTAACCTAGCAACCAAGCTTCAGCTAGCGGCAGTCAGAAACTCAGGTATCTTCGAATCTACTTACAAATAAATATGGGGAAGTGTAAGTTCAACCGTATTTGGTTGGAAAACATCTAATTTAGTGCTTGGTTGAAACCAGTGGAGGGGAACGTGTTTGAAGCCCGCCGCACCTTTTGCAAACAACATGTGTGATTGTTTTGCTAATGTAGCGTTAACTAGTGCAGCGTAGGCTAGTGCAGCGTTAGCTAGTGCAGCGTTAGCTAGTGCAGCAGCTCCCGCAACAACACCGGGGGACCTCCGGGCGACGTGTGAGTCTACGCCAACCCTAAAAGCGGAGGTGCTGTGGACGCTAAATACCGCAGCTAAACACCAATCATACAACAGCATGAAGACAGCAGAGCTCTATAGCTCTTGTCACTCCCTCTCACACACCCACACACCCACACACACACCCACACCCACACCCACACCCCCACACACACCCACACCCACACCCCCACACACACACACACACACACACACACGCACACACACACACACACACACACACACACACACACACACACACACACACACACACACACACGCGCACACACACACACACACGCACACACACACACACACACACACACACACACACACACGCACACGCACACGCACACACACACACACACACACACACACACACACACACACACACACACAGAGACACACGCACATACATACTTTTTGTCTAACACGCTAACACAGTCCTGTGTACTGTTATGCTGTTATGTTCAGTCATCGTTCTCATGTTGAACATGAATACATTTACTTTGTAAGTAATTATGGGACGTATTTCTTCTTTCATAGCAATTTTCCTTCATACTTTCTTGCCGTGAAATAGGTCCTAGATTCTATTCAAAGTGGTCTTGAAAAGGTCTTAAAAAGTCTTACATTTGATTGGGTGAAACCTGCAGGAACGCTGTAAAATGTATTGAAGGAAGTTAAAGAGGTCAGTGTTGTGTTAATGACTAATGAATATATGTTTCCACTGCACTGGAATTTGTCCTTTACTGTAACCTCCTAGGTTAGTCTGATATTAATAAGCCTGGGATCATAAAATCATGACCCATGTGTGAAGGGAAACATGAGGGAGCGATGCAATACAGGATAAGACTTCCTTATCATTACTTAATTGTCACCCATTCATTTGATTGTAAACAGGTGAAGATAAGGAATTGCATGACGTTTATTTTCCAGCAAACAAGGATCAACGCACTTCCATTAATCAGGAAATGAGTCGCTCTCTCTCAGAATCCATATCCGGTTTATTAACTCGCTTTTTATTACACAGAACTGGCTTTTCTGTTTTGATACATATCATAAATGTGGTAAGAGAAAATGCCATTTAAAAACAATAGTAACAAAAAAAAAACGAAAAATATATCTAAATTAAAATGGAAGTGCTATTCAGTTTTTTTAAAGCTGTAGTTTTACACCGATATTGTCCAATAAATGTGTCAAAATTCACATGAAGTTCAAAATAAATATGCAATGCAAATAAATAAAGTCCCAAAGATGTTCGTTAATGAAGTTTGTCTCGAGTAAAATGTCTTCAAAACATAGATTTATTTATTATTATTGGGTTTAAGTCCTGTGTTTTTATAACTTTATGGTGACATTAGTATTTGCTGTGATGTGTTTTCAGGCTATGGAGGGATACGGGACGCAGGAGCCTTCAGAGCAGAACAACACTGAGCTGGAGACCAAGATGGAGGTCGCCAGGCAGAGTCTCCGGAGGGCAGAGGTAGTGTGTGTGTGTGTGTGTGTGTGTGTGTGTGTGTGTGTGTGTGTGTGTGTGTGTGTGTGTGTGTGTGTGTGTGTGTGTGTGTGTGTGTGTGTGTGTGTGTGTGTGTGTGTGTGTGTGTGTGTGTGTGTGTGTGTGTGTGTGTGTGTGTGTGTGTGTGTGTGTGTGTGTGTGTGTGTGTGTGTGTGTGTGTGTGTGTGTGTGTGTGTGTGTGTGGCCCCAGTGCGGCCCCAGTGCTCCCTCTAGTGGTTAAACAGATGAAATGACACAGACTACGGTCAAATACTACTGTGCTACAATCCAATATTGTATTTTTCTAGGGTGTACCTGAAATGCAAAAATGCATAATTTGTATCATTGCTGTGAAATAAAAAAAAAACTCAAGTGTAAGAGAGACAATAAATGTTAACTTTAAGCTAATTGACTCAAAATGTAAGCCAAAGATTACCGCTATAAGTAACACGCATAGAAATATTGTTTCAGCAAGTTGTCATGTTTTATTGATTTGTCTTGTAGACGGTGAAAGTGAAGGCCGAGGCTCGTCTGGAGTTGCTTCGGCAGGCGGGTGTTGCCGTGGAAACGTGGCTGAAGAGCGCCATGAACCAAGTGATGGAGGAGCTGGAAAACGAGCGCTGGAACAACCTCAATACCCATGATCCTTCACTCTCTGTGAGTCCATCAACTGCACAACTCTTACACATTATTTTTCATATTTGTAACCTCTTTTAGTTGTCATCAAACTTCAGAGGTGGGAGGTAGTGGAGTACAAATACTTTGTTACTGCACTCAAGTACATTTTTCTGGTATCAGTACTTTACTCCACTACTTGTTTTTCTTATGACTTTTTAAACAAATACCTGTACTTTCTACTTCTTACATGTTGAACTCAAATACCTGTACTTTCTACTTCTTACATGTTGAACACAAATACCTGTACTTTCTACTTCTTACATGTTGAACACAAATACCTGTACTTTCTACTTCTTACATGTTGAACTCAAATACCTGTACTTTCTACTTCTTACATGTTGAACTCAAATACCTGTACTTTCTACTTCTTACATGTTGAACACAAACACCTGTACTTTCTACTTCTCACATGTTGAACTCAAATACCTGTACTTTCTACTTCTTACATGTTGAACACAAATACCTGTACTTTCTACTTCTTACATGTTGAACACAAACACCTGTACTTTCTACTTCTTACATGTTGAACACAAACACCTGTACTTTCTACTTCTTACATGTTGAACACAAACACCTGTACTTTCTACTTCTTACATGTTGAACACAAATACCTGTACTTTCTACTTCTTACATGTTGAACACAAATACCTGTACTTTCTACTTCTTACATGTTGAACTCAAATACCTGTACTTTCTACTTCTTACATGTTGAACTCAAATACCTGTACTTTCTACTTCTCTCATGTTCCAAACAGGCTGGTTCCTTTAGTCTGAATGTGTGTTTGGTGGAGTGATCATTATTATTTAGAGTCATTGCGTGCCTATTGATTTGAACACGATCCGTGTATCCATAATTTCCTGGTCTTCTCTAAAGAAGAGGGACCAATGAAAACGTTGTCATGTTGCCGTTGTTCAGCATGGAAACATTCATTAGCTAACAATGACATTATTGTTCTATTAATATAAAGGGAGGTCAGGTACTCTTTAAAACAGTTCAAAGCCCTCTTTACTTTTACTTGAGTAAAGAAGTTTAGTCAGTACTTCTACTTTTACCAGAGTATTTTTAAACATGAGTATCTGTACTTCTACTTGAGTAAAGGATGTGTGTACTTTTGACATCTCTGCCAAACTGTGTTGTAACCATAAGAGTGCAGATAATCAATTGTGATCAGTTACATATAATATCTTTCATTTTCCTGCAGGGAACGGCGGATTTGGAGCGAGAGGACGAGGAGGAGATGGAGGACAGCGGGGAAGTTTTAGACGACAGCAGCTCGAGTCCCTCCAGCACCTTGAAGAACTATCCGCTCACCTGCAAAGTCCTCTACTCCTACAAGGTACAGTAGAAAACACAATAGTGGGAAAAATGGATTGAATAAAAAATGAACGACAACACAAATTGAGAGTTGGAACCAGACCATGATGTTGCCTAAGGTAGAAAGCTTCCATGTCACTGTTTTTTTTTTACATTTATCACATTACACAAACACAACCGAACATTCCCAACATTAAACATATGGCAGATTAAAAAATAATGCTAACAAATCTATAAAATAAAAAGTATCCAGTTGCTAGAAATCATTTAGCTTTCAGTTTAGTTTTTTTTAACAAATGCTGTTTCCTTCTTTGCAGTCGTCGCAGCCAGATGAGCTGACCATCGAGGAGCAGGAGATCTTGGAGGTCATTGATGACGGAGACATGGAGGACTGGGTCAAGGTGCGCTAAATATACATTCACTAATTCAAGTTAAGCATGTTTGATATCAAGCTTAAATTTGTTTCGAATTTTAAGTATAATGTCTCAGAAGTATGTAGCTGCTATAAAAAAAAGTACTCGGTTGGATATCCCTGCTGCAGAATATTTTAACCCCAGCTCATTGTGTTTATTTGATGACGTTTGCTGTGGACTTTCCCACTGAAAGTCAAAGTCAACTTAATCATCAATCTTTCAGTTTGTGTGTAGAAAGATCTAAATACCGTTTCCCAAAATCCCGAATACAAAAATACAAATATATATAAAAATATGTATATCCTATATATACACAATAAACAGACACATGTATACATATGCCCACATTAAGACATAAATAAAAGCACAACAATCAATATATACAAAATAACAGTACCTTCAATATCTTTCAGAAATGTACATTAGTGCAAGATTGTCCATAGCAGCGTAAAAAATGTCTGGTGCTGGATTTGAGTGTCTGTGTGGGGTGTTAATGTCCAGTGGAGGGAGGAGGCTTCAGCTTCCTGACAGCCTGGTGGGAAAATATGTTCTTTAGTCGGGTGGTGCTCGACTTCGGCTTGAAAGTGTATATTTTCTGCATTTTCTCCAGGCCAGAAACCGCAGTGGGCTGGTGGGTTACGTCCCGGAGAAATACCTGCAGCTGCCCTCCTCCAACAGTCTGCTCAGCATGCTGCAGGCTCTCGCTGCTCTGGACGCTCGCTCTCACTCCTCCAGTAACTCCACCGAGCCGGAAACTGAACTCCCAACAGGATCCGTCAACGGAGACTCCAGCGGTGAGGGAACAATTATGTTTTCATATTCCATTTAGTCCTATTTTCTGTTAGAAAAATATCACAGGTCACCGGCTTGAGCTTGAATCTCAGGATCCATGTATCTGTGATCCTCTCCAGAATGGAAGGAGTCATCACATACAGAGCATCAACTAGTTCCTGAACAGTGTCCTTCACATGCTGATATCCAAGAGAGGGAGTTACACAGTCACAAGATGGAGGAATAGAAAGCAGTATTCAATGTTTACTTCAGATTAGCTCCACGTCAGAAATGATCATGCTTGTCATATGTCTCTCTCCATAGAGGCTGAATCATCATGTTAATCACATAGCTATCATATGCCTCAAACAGTCCTGATGCTCTTCTAGGTAATCACACATCCTGTCACGTTCACAGCTGCAGTTGGGATACCTTTGTTATCATGTTACTCTGATGTTGGAGGAGTACTTTCAGTGTTTTCCCAACAGTTTCTCAACCTGTCCTCTTCTTGCTGCAGTGTCGTTTGCCAAGGCGCTGTACGACTACGCGGGACAAACAGAGGACGAGTTGTCGTTTCCGGAAGGCGCCATCATCCGGATCCTGAGCAGAGAAACCCACGAGGACGACGGTTTCTGGGAGGGGGAGTTTAACGGGGTTGTTGGTGTTTTCCCTGCCGTCCTGGTGGAGGATCTGACTTGCGGTAGCGAGAACGGAGACGGACAAAAAGATGGCGGCAGTGCACAGGTGTGTTGGTAGTAGTCTCTTAGTCGAGACCACCTTATCCGAGACCAAGACATTACCAAGACCGGAGATTACCAAGACAAGACCAAGACATTACCAAGACTGGAGAGTACTAAGACCAAGACCAAGACATTACCAAGACCGGAGAGTACCAAGACCAAGACATTACCAAGACCGGAGAGTACCAAGACCAAGACATTACCAAGACCGGAGAGTACCAAGACCAAGACATTACCAAGACCAAGACATTACCAAGACATTACCAAGACTGGAGAGTACCAAGACCAAGACATTACCAAGACCGGAGAGTACCAAGACCAAGACATTACCAAGACCGGAGAGTACCAAGACCAAGACATTACCAAGACCAAGACATTACCAAGACATTACCAAGACTGGAGAGTACCAAGACCAAGACATTACCAAGACTGGAGAGTACTAAGACCAAGACATTACCAAGACTGGAGAGTACTAAGACCAAGACATTACCAAGACCAAGACAAAACCAAGACATTACCAAGACTGGAGAGTACTAAGACCAAGACCAAGACATTACCAAGACCGGAGAGTACCAAGACCAAGACATTACCAAGACCGGAGAGTACCAAGACCAAGACATTACCAAGACTGGAGAGTACCAAGACAAAGACATTACCAAGACTGGAGAGTACTAAGACCAAGACCAAGACATTACCAAGACCAGAGAGTACCAAGACCAAGACATTACCAAGACCAAGACATTGCCAAGACCGGAGAGTACCAAGACATGACCAAGACTTTAAGAGGGCGAGACCGAATCAAGACTGGAACCAGACTAATGTGAATCCAACACTACATGATACACTTACAATACCATGTGTAAGATTAGAGTCAGTTTGATCTGAAAGACACACATACATAAGATATAAATTCAACTTCATCATATTTATTGAAAAAGTTATCCTTTTCATATAAAAACAGTAACATAATATAAAACATCATAATATAAATGCTTCGGTATATAGGTCTAAGCAACAAACAAAAAACCAACCAATCAGGAACCACCTTTGTAGACAAACACACACAGGATGAAGGAAAACCCTTTAATACAAACACACACACACACACACACACACACACACACACACACACACACACACACACACATACACACACACACACACATTCTCTCTCACACTCAGGAGTTTGCGCTCAGTGAAAGCCCCGTAAGCCAGCCAAACACACACACACACTAGAGATGTTAAGATTCACCGATTCGTATCGGTGCACCGGCATAAACGTTCTCGATGCGAGTGCACATCGGCTACAGTTTGGGTTGAACTCGCGATGCATCGATTGTAGCGTATTTTGCATTGTAAAAAAAAAACCGATTCATTCATATAATATCCTGTCAGCACTCAGCAGAGACGATCTTTGCTTCGTCACTACGGAGGCCGAGAGTCTCAGTTATCAACACACACGGAAGTCGAGGAGAAAGAGAAACACAGCGCACCGAAAAATACCTACAAATCAAACGTTTGGCAACTTGATTGTTCAAGAAAGACGGTCAACTTGAAAAATCCCTCGCAAATTGTTAACGATGCTGAGCCGCTTTAAAGTACGTAGTACGAGGAACTTAGCGACGCACATAAAGAGGCGACATGGGGTCTGCGGCTGAAAAGAGAAACCTGGAAGTTAGACATAGAGTTAAATCACTCAGTGAGGTGTTCTGTCAGAGAGTGGTGTTTAGTTTACAGCAGCCTGTGACGGCCAATAACAGTTTAAATGTCTTCCTTACTGTAACGGCCCGTCCACACAGCGGCGTGCGTTGACGCTTCACCATTCACTTTGAACGGGGTGACGTCACTTTTCGACGAACTGCATCGTGGGAAGCGACGCGGAGCGTTGCTGGCGTGGCTCGCAGCAAAAGTTGAGCAATGTTCAACTTTTGACGCCTCGGCAGAAGCGTCAGCCAATCGAATCATATGCCAGTACAAGCTCTAGCCAATCAAACCGCTGCTTTTCTGTCAGGGGCGGGGAGGTTCATGTTATTGGTTGTTGGTCGAGTTTCAGACACGCCCGCCGGCAAGCGTCAATGCACGCCGCTGTGTGGACGGGCCGTAAGCAGTTATGATAGAGCTGCTTGTGAAAGGTTATTTGTATTCTTTATTGTTCATTAGGGGTGTAACGGTTCACAAACATTTCAGTTTTTAGGTCACGGTTCGGTTCGGTACGTTTTCGGTACAGCTGTAAAGCACTTTTTTGTTAATGTATGATTTGCTGCATATAAGGAATAAAACAAAAATCCTCTGTCGTACCATATTGAAGTATCATTATTTTGCATCGTGTTGAATCAAATCGTATCGAACTGTATCGCAACAGGGGTGAATCGTATCGTATCACCTGGTGTTTCAAATGTATCGTTAATGTATCGTATCGTGGCAACGTATCGAGATGCGCATCGCATCGGCCTCAGTGATGGAGATGCACAATCCTAACGACCCGTTCACACAGAGGTCGCGTTAACCGAATATTTTCCGTCAATGACAGATTTTTTCTAACAATGACGGAAAAATCTGAAAGCAGTCCGTCATTTTGACAGATTAGAACACATCTCGGAACAGCGCCAAAATGTCCACCAGCGGCCCACATTATATTACATCCTTAGTGGCCAGGTCGACTGAGGGCGATCTACTCTACTGTAGTTTGTAACTATTATGTACAGGGCTGCACATAACTGGTGCGCAGGTGCGCATACGCACCCCCCGCCAAAAAAGAGCACCGGATCATTTGAAAAAAGGCGCATTTGCGCACCAACATTGAGAGAGAGAAAGAGAAAAGAGAGATGAGAGAAGAAAGAGAAAATAGAGTAGAGAGAGATAGAAAAGAGAGAGAGCTATTTGCGAGTTGCATACTGTAAGAACTGTTAATATAGCAGGGTTTCCCACACATAGACTGTACTTGGGCGGGCCGCCCAGCTATATTAACGGTCGCCAAAGTATAATTCGCGAGCTATTTAGGTTTAATTGTTTTAATCCGTCCAAGAGCACGACGGCATCTGCGATCCCTCGCTATCGCGTGAAGGGTCTGCTTTATGCGCTCCGCACAGTAACCCTGCTGCGTGTTCACTAGCGCACCCTCCCCCGTTCATAAAGTGAAGTACCCCTCAAAAGGTCCGGTTTATTTAATTTTAAGGATGCGCACCAAGCAACATCTAAAGGTGCTCCTTTGAGAATCAGGGCAAAACAGTTATGTGCACCCCTGATTATGTAGTCATTCACACCCCTGTCCAGTTGGTGGCGAGTGTGTGTATATTAAGTAGCTATTGTCTAGTCTTGTTTTTGACCTCGTTGATTACCTCGTTGTTTAACCGGCTTTAGCAATCGCAAAATGTCAGGGCAGCTGATCGTCCGAAGCTTTTTTAATAAGCCCAGTAATTGTGATGGTGTGGATAAACGAGGTGAAAAAAGAGGGATTGATGCGGTGGAGGATGAAGGACAAGCCAGTAAGACTAAAACTGACAACGTTCAGCCAGCGTCAGAGGGGCAAGTAAGTGGCAAGGAGTTCAAGCGGGAGTACCGGGTTCAGTGGGAGCAAGAGTTTAAGTGGCTGAGGAGGGAAGATGGCAAAATGTTCTGCGACATCTGTAGAAAAGCTAAGATGAGTAACGGATTTGTCAGAGGGTGCACGACGATGCAGAAATCAGTGTTCAGGCTAGGCCACAGCAGATCAATTGAGTTGTTCTGTGTTTTGTTCATATTTTGATAGTAATTGTCTCATTTAAAACGATGGCATTGTTCATATTTGCCTGTTTAGGCACAATGCTCGCGGTGTTTTTAGCGGCCTCTGCCCCCCTCTGCTGTGCTGTCAGTGCAGGAAAAAATAAATCATTCATGTTCGTGTTGACATGAAAAGTGAGCACATGGTCGGTGTCTCTATTCATCTTTTTTTTCTTCTCCATGCCCTTAAAAGTTCTGTATGAATCATTAAAAAAAACGAATGAATGAACATTTGCTGCTCAGTACCCAAACATAAATATGAATTATGTCTCATCTCATCATTAAAACATGAAAAATAAAATGACGTGTAATAATGGATTATGACGGAAATGTTACGATCCTGTCCGTCAAAATGACGGACAACGAAAAAGTCTAACGCAACCACTGCGTCCACACTACAGCTTAAAAAAAAGCTTGCCGGCGGGCGTGTCTGAAGCTCGACCAACAACCAATCACATGAATCCCCCGCCCCTGACACACAAGCAGCGGTTTGATTGGCTAGAGCTTGTACTGGCATATGATTTGATTGGCTGACGCTTCCACCGAAAGCTTCAGAAGCTTCAAAAGTCGAACATTGCTCAACTTCTGCTGAAACGCCAGGAAAGCTCCGCTCTGCCACCCACAATTCAGTTCGGCTAAAAGCGAGGCAACGTGACGTCACCCCATTCAAAGTGAATGGGTAGACGCATTGGAAACCGTTTTTGAAGCTGTCGAAGCTGTAGTGTGGACGGGCCGTCACACACACACATTCTCTCTCTCACACTCAGGAGTTTGCGCTCAGTGAAAGCCCCGTAAGCCAGCCATACACACACACACAAATTTGACGACATCTTCACTACAAGACCGTTTGAGTGTGTGTGAACGGGGTGGTCGAGAGGTGAGGCGGTAGCAGCCGGTATAGACCAGTGCCATGTTTACAAACATTGCGGCGCCTGAGGGCAAAGATTCGGGATCACGTGAAGTGACATTATTGGTTACATTTTTTAAACAGGGGGTTTTACATCCAATCACATCCCCAGCAACAGCCGTGGTCTCGACCATGGCTGTATAAGAAGACCGGTCTCGAGTACTACAACACTGGTTGGAAGATATGCTTTATTTCTTTAAAAAGTCTGGCTTTATTTGCAGAATTCTTCCATTCTCCTTTCTGATACTTATTGTAAGTCTCATTTCTCCCCTGCTGTTTTCCAGGCGTCCCCCTCCCCATTGGCTCAGATCGGAGGATCCCCTCGCAGCCCCTTCCAGCCTCTGCACAGCAGCCCCCTGCAGACCCCCACCCTTTCCTCCCCACTCTCCAGCCCCAGCAGCGCCTCCGCCTCCCCTACAGGACGACCCCCCTCCTACCACAACGGACACCACAGGCCCCCCCCAGCCCCCCACAAAAGCCCCTTTCAGAGTAAGATTTACTGTATTAAAGGTCACCTATTGTGAAAAATCCACTTTTTTCATAAAAGATTCTCTCTCTTTTTGTCCTGATCCATTTCTATAAAAACCTGTCTGAAAATGAGCTGATCAGATTTTGGCCACTTTGTGATGTCATAACGATGTTTTGTCTTGTGTAACCATTAGCCAATCACCAGCCAAGGTAACCCCCCCCTTATCACCTGAATCTCCTCCTAGAGCACCATTAGGCGCATTCACACCGCAGTACTTTTCCCACAAAGGTTCATGAGAACTCTTTAGTTCTCATGAAATAAGTACAGATCGCGTTCACACCGGAATAAGTCCCTGGGGGAGGATTAGACATTTCGGAACTATATCGGAACTAAAGTGGCAAAAGTACTGCGGTGTGGACGCGGCTATTGTGTTCTTTTTAACCAAATATCTCTCAGAGGGGCGTGGGGAGGGGCTCCTTGTTTTCATCTAAAGTAACAGACAGAGAATCAACACTTGGGAAACAGGGCTGAAACAGAGGGGATTATGGGTAATGCTGCAATGATCTGTTTGGGGTTTCAGCCAATCAGAGACAGACTCTGGATATATCTGAGACCTATAGTATATTGATGAGAGACAGTATGATAGGGGACCTTTAAGTGACGCTGATCTGTGCTCTCTGCTCTCTTCAGGTCCGGTCCAAGGCTCCCCTCAACCCCCCAAATACCCAGAGAGCAGCTCCGGCACCATTCGACCTGTGAGTGCACACACTCTATAAATAATTTACATACATAGATTTAATATGAAACCATTCAATATTTGTTGGTGTGGAAATAATAATTGTAATTAACAATTGATTGATTTGAGCCAGCGTAAAAACAGAAATGCGTATAGTTCTTGCATCTACAATTATTTTTATTATAACAATAACAATTTATTTCTATAGCACTTTTAAAGCTGCTGATACAAAGTGCTCCCAAATCAAAGCCAAGCAGGAGAAGTGGTTAAAACGATGGATGCAAAAAGTGCAAAACAATGTTTTTACTTGACTGCATTTCAAGAACTTAGGAATTATGCTCAATCTATGATGCAACAACTAGGGCTGTCCTCGACTAATCGTTGCACGTTTATGATACATTATGATTATAAATATCTATTTTCTTCCCAAAATGCTTTCAGTTTGTGTGTGTGCCCGTTTATGTGTCTGCGTGTGTGTGTGTGTGTGTGTGTGTGTGTGTGTGTGTGTGTGTGTGTGTGTGTGTGTGTGTGTGTGTGTGTGTGTGTGTGTGTGTGTGTGTGTGTGTGTGTGTGTGTGTGTGTGTGTGTGTGTGTGTGTGTGTGTGTGTGTGTGTGTCCATCTATGTGTGAGAGTGTGTGTGTGTGTCTCTGTGTGTGTGTGTGTGTGTGTGTGTGTGTGTGTGAGAGTGTTTGTCTCTGTCTGTATCTGCGTGTGTGTGTGTGTCTCCGTCTGTGTGTGTCTCTGTGTGTGTGAACAAGCAGCAAAGACGCACGCGGAAACATTTAGTTCTAGTTTTAAAAAATATGAGTGTCGGTAAAAATCCCTCAACTAATCGACTAATGAAAAATTGTTCGATTAAGACTTAATTAGTCGACTAGTGATGAATCGACTATTTGGGGCAGCAACAACAATACGAGATATACTAATAACTGGATGTTTGTTCAGGTCCGTGCCGCCCCCCCGCCCCCGAAGCAGCACCCTCGCGGCCAGGTGAAGCGCAGAGAGGAGGTGGAAATCACTCTGGTGTGAAGGCGTCGACACCCTGGAGGTGACGGCTGTTTTTAAACCAGAGAGGACTTCTTCACGGCTCTGAGCGCACTCCCAGAGGAAACTAAAAAAACACCTGAAGGCTTTTTATCTTTCATCACCTCATCAGGGTCAGTGTGCTGCGGAGGATCATTGTGCCTTTCTCTGAACTATACGCGCACCCTTCAAGAAGAGCAGATATGATCCATTTTATTCACAGCTATACATCCTCTCGGATCCACAATGTCCAGCTCTTCACTCCGGACGGGAATCACTTCACAGTCCTGACTAAATGTATTGATAACAGACAGAATACCTGCCGTTAAGTGTCCTGAAATATCAGTCCTGGTATCAGTTTTCAAATTCTTTGCTCATAGTAAATGATATAGTGATGACTGGCGGATAATACAATGTATTTGACCCAAACAGTGAAACCTGTTAAAAGCAAGAATCAATAGAAAAGGTGATTCTGCTCCACACGGGGAGGATTTACGGATCATTGATTGTCATTATGCTTTCTGGTTGCACAATGAAATGCAGTTTTAGCCCAGTTTTTGTGTAAAAAGCAGCAACAAACAACAATAGTGAATCCTCTGGGCAGATTATACGCCCACCATCTCCAACATTAAACGTTAAAAACCAGCGAAACACTGTTTGCACAACTTTGGTGCATCAATAATGTAAACCAACGAGGCGTCGAGCAGAGAGCATATAGAACGGCTTCTACTGTAAAAATGAGATTGATATTAACTTTAAATCAAACCCTTTGTGCGAAAATGTATAATATGTTCCCAAAAGAGCTTCACATCCTTCAGTTATATGATTGGACAGAGTGAATTATACCCCATAAATAATGAGAAACACAATCATTATTTTGAGAGAACCTGTAAATGGAGGGCTAGAAAGTCATAAACCTTCATTATTGATGTATTTTTAAAGAGGTATAAAAAGGGCCGGGCAATATTATGTTAATATTGTGATATGAGACTCAATATCGATGCATTTTTTTGGTTATCATAATATCAAATACTTTCCTGGTTTTAAAAGCCGCATTACTTCAAAGAAATGTCACCTTAAAGGTCCCATGTCACGGCCATTTCTACTGATCATAGTTCCATTGTTGAGGTCTACTAGCATAGATTTAAATTGTTCAATGTTCCAAACTCACATTGGTTTCTCAAACAGCATCTCTGTATAGTATGTGTATTCACTCTCTGTCCTAAACGGCTTGTTGGAGCTCCTGCCCCCCCCCCCCCCCCCGTGAGCCCAGTGGCCGTCTGCGAGACAGTGAAACCCAGCCCGAACACACACACACACCCACAGCCTGGCTGGCTGGGAATATGTGTGTGTGCTCACACACCGACTTAAAGCCTCGCCGCGTCCCGCCGTCTCAGGGAAGAGAAATTGGCGGAGCTGCAGCTGAGAAAAGATTGAGTGTGTGAGGAAGTCCGCGGATTGGTCAATTTACTTAACGTAACGGCTCCACGGATTGGTCCGTCCATTTGGGTATGGGCACGTCACTGTACTCAGGAAGTAAACAATGGAAAAAGAGAAATGTCCAACGAGGCGTTCTGGGGCAGCACAGACAGGTCTTCTCTGTGTTAGAGTTTTACTCCCTACAGGGTGTACTTTGAGGGTTTGTCACTCTGCAGACCGTTTACATACAGAACAACCTTCATAACACACAAGGGGGCGGGTCATAACCAGAAAAGCATGACATGGGACCTTTAAATGTTTATTATTTGCCCCATTTAGTCATTTAAATCCACATTACAAATGATTATTCAGTTGGAAATCTAAAATATCTCTATCAAGGCATTATTAAAATATATATGTTGTTCCTACTGTGAAAGCAGCGATCTTCCGTTTATATAAATATCAGGACATATCTTTTTAAAAAGTGTATATTAAGGATTTCAACCATATCGCCCAGTTGTCTCTCACTATATCACTTCCTGTGTGGCTCTGACTTTATTTCCACGAGCTGTTTTTATAATTGGATTTCTTCTATGCAACACCTTCATCAGGACATGTTCTGAACATGAAGCTCCAACGGGAAACCAAAAGTCTCCAAACACACACACACACACACACACACACTCGATCAAAACGGGACGAGGCTGGTCCTCCCCTCTGAAAAAAAAACACAACAAAGGGAAAAGTGGCAATTTTAGTTTAGATGTTTTTTGTCGGTAGGGAGAATCTCCTAGAAATCAAAATCCTTTGACCTTTTTAATTCCCAAACGTACGTTAGTTTCCTTTGCACCCGATGCGAGGAAAGTCCTAAAGGGAGAAGCGTAGAGCGCGCTTGTGTAGTCTAACGTTTCCTTTGTTGTAAAATAAAGATCTAGAAATGTTATTCCAGCCGGTAGAAGTTGCCGGTTGCTCGTCGAGTCGGTGACAGTTTACACTGAGGTGCCGTTTATGAAACTTGCCTTTATTTTTAAGGAGGGAAACATCCTGAGCTGCTAGCTGTCCGATTAAAAAAAAAAAAAAAAAAATCTATACTGTCATAGTGAAGCACTTTTTGATGTCTTCTTATTCCTTCTCAGTATTGTGGATGTGTGTTGAATATTTTGTGTACCTGCTATATTGGTATGAATACTTTCCTTTCTTTTACCTTGCGTTATTTAGCCTTAAATAGCCGTTGTAGTGTCTTTGATTGTGTTTTTGAAATAGTTTACAGAGAGCTTGGAGATGGATATCCGTACAAATACTAGCACCGCTTTTTTTTGTTTCCTGTAGAATTAGGATTAAAAATGAAATCTATTCAAACCTTTTGTTTAAGTGGAATTGGATCATAGGAAAAAGAGATATCTGTCAGCTGTGTTCTCGTTGATCTCCTTGAGATCTGAATAACATCAAACTTATTTTTGAAGTTTGCGTTTACCCTGTTGTATTGATGAAAACATAAACAGTGGTCGGACGGAAGTTAAAGTCTGGATCAGAAATTCAGCGACAAACTGCCCACACTCACAAAGGGAGCTCTGCAGAGGCTGCTGAGCGACGTATTTACACCCGTGGATGTTTAACTGTATTTATTGTGTACAAATAAATGTGAAATAAAGATAGCTTAATGAAACAGAACAAACATGTCTCCAGTTTTTCTTTCTGTACCTGTTTTAATGCCCTTTTTATCACTTAAGATGCAACTAAACAATGCTACAAAACAGTCAAACATGAGCTTTAAACTGTAGAAATACCATTAGACTGAAAATCAAGACAGAGACAATATATTTTAAAATACAAAAACAAGTGAAAAGGTCAAATAATCAGATAAAAAGACGAAAGAAAGCACTAGGAGTCATTTTTGAGCTTATTTGATTTGTTTTGACCATAGATGTTTTCTATCATATATTATACATTACACTACTCCTTATGGCAGGGGTCTCAAACTCAAGGCCCGGGGGCCAAATCCAGCCCGCGACTTCATTTTATGTGGCCCCGCAAGAGCTTGCAAAGAATATTATCTTTTTTATTATACGGTTACATGCCACTTTACAGAAGCAGGTTGCCCATAAACTACATGTCCCACAATGCATCTCGTTTTGTGACATGCACACTGAAGAGACTTGCAATTATTTGCCCTGGACTTCTGCTTTCAGACGTAGTTAATTACTAAGTTATTATCCTATCCGATAATAATCCAAATCAGAGGCAATGATGTAATATAATACATTATTTTATATATATATTATATATTTATATAGTTACAACCGGCCCTTTGAGTGCAACCTTTATGCGAATGTGGCCCGCAATGAAATTGAGTTTGACCCCCCTGCCTTAGAGACTACTATAGGTTAAAGGCAGATACTAAATGTCAAAGTGTGTGAAAATGAAAGTTGATTGTGTTGGCTTGTTCATTTCCATTAAGCAAATTATTCTTCAAGGGAGTAGTGCCTTTTCGAGGGAAAGTTTCTGGTAGTTTTTGTTCAGAAATGTCCAAATATCTATGTGTAATTACGGTACTCTTACTTATCATATAACTGCAAATTCATCTCAAGGAAATGCAGAGTGAAGTAAAAACTTGAAATACATCTTGAAAAAAACCATTTTCAAAGACTAAAATCATTTTATTACTTAATAAACTGTGCCTGTTGAAAGCTGTCTCCACACTGACCCCTGCTGGCGGAGCAGGACAAATGGTCTTTATTTCCCCACGTGGTTTTAGCGATGCACAAAGATAAAAGTCTCCAAGGGAAAATATGGCGCAGTATCTGCCTTGTGTGTGTCTCACCTTACTAATATATCTTTCATGAACCCTGAGTCTTTTATTATCTGTCTTTAACAACAACAACAAAACCAGGTGAACATATGGATCAAAACTCATCAACAGTGAAAAGAAATTAGTCATGAATGAAAGTGCAGCTTCCCACTTACATTATGCACCTATTTTATCATTTATAAGTTTAAAATATATCAAAATGGATACGAAAAAACGTAAAATATGTACTTCTATTGTAAAAAGTGGTTTGAGTTGTATATAATAACAATTGTATGGACTATTTAAATAACTCAAATAAGCAGATACAAATACCTTTGCACACTTTCTTGTGAAGATATGAGGACCACAAAACAGAAATTCAACCGTGTGTGTGTGTGTGTGTGTGTGTGTGTGGCCTAGCATTACTATACTTGTGGGGACCTAAATCTGTTTACAGTCACGTGTGGGGACTCGCCTCCCTTATGGGGACAAAATGGAGGTCCCCATAAGGGGAATCATTCATTTTAGGGTGAAGACTTGGTTAGGGTTAGGGATGTGTTGGTTATGGTTAAAGTTAGGATAAGTATCCAGGAAATGCATGTAAGTCAATGTAACGTCCCCTGAAGTGGTGTGTGTGTGTGTGGGGGGGGGGGGGGGTGTGGGGGTGTGTGTGTGTGTGTGTGTGTGTGTGTGTGTGTAAAACTGTCCTATTTCTAGTTCAAGGTGCTTTTTTGTCATTTAAAATCTACACGCATAAACATCTAAAATGGTATTGTGGTTTTATTTATGTCGTCTTTCCTCCATTCAGAATGTCTGTTTTACCTGTAACACCGTAATACGTGAAACACCATTGTTCTATTTTGGTAACACCGGAAGTGCAGTTCTGTATTCCGGCTGGCTTCACACTGGTGTGGAAAAGATGGCTGCTTCGGCGGCAACGGCGAGTTCTTCCCCCGGTTTGTGTCCAAATTACGCCGTGATTTGCTCTTTCCTGGAGCGCTACGGAGCTCTGTTGGACTTACCGGAGCTCACCTTCCCGCAGCTGGAGAGATATCTACGGGACACATCCTCAGCTGAGGCCGGTAAGCAAGCTTCTTCTTACGGGGAGGAGGAGAATAAAACCATGCTAACATGCTAGCAGCTACGTTAGCATGTTGTGTGTTATTGTGTGGTTTTCTAACCTTCTCCTTCACTTAAATGTTATTAACTGCGTCACAGAGCTGTTTTACGAAGTGGAACATATATCTGTGTGTATTTAAGTCTTTATTCAGTTGTGAGCATGCGGAATTAGTCGAGGTTTTCTGTCACTTTTGAGCTTTTGAAGAGGGCTTAATTTGTCTCCAGGCTGCCTTTATCTGCGTTCAAACACAACACAGGCAGTAAATGTGGGGTCGATATTAGTGTTTGAGAGCAGTTAAGATGGAGCTAATTCGTGCAACACGTCGTGGTTTTTGATAATTAATATGTGCAGATGTCATTGTCTGCAACGAACACGTAATTGTGCACTTTATTTACAGTTAAATTATTTCGCCATGTAGTGGTTAGCTCAGTGTGTGTCAAGCTAACCGTCATGATGAGGAGGACTTCCGGTGGAAGCTTTCAAATTAAAAATATGTAAACAATGAATTAGAAAAAGTTGCACTGGATGTTTATGTATGTATAAGTACAAGGTGTAGCACTGTATACCATCCTGTTAATACTTCCACAAAATACACACATTTTTTTCATCTTCTCACATGCAAGTACACTTTCTTTTACTTATGAATTATATAATAATACATTGGATTTTTATAGCGCTTTTCCTAATGCTCAAAGACGCTTTACATCGAATACATTTGGGGCTAGGGTTAGTTATGAAAATGCTGATGAATGTGTGTTGTATAAACCCGCATTTCCTTATTAATTACAGCAATTCATTTAGATCTGTCACTGTTATTTACTGTTGGAATGGGGCCAAATTATGCTAAAATCCACCATTTGTTCCCATGTTTTTATTTTTTTCAGTTCCAAAGCTGCTCGTTGATCTTCACGTTAAGTTGCTGAGGAAAATCGGCAAATCTGTGTCAGCGGACAGATGGGAGAAATATCTCCTAAAGGTAAAATAAGGACTTTATTATAACATCGATATTGTTGTGGAGGATAATGTTTTTTAAATTATGTTCGCACTAGAATATAAAGAGTTATGGTTTTCAGATTTATTTCTTTAATTTGCTGATTTAAATATCTGTTTTTCCCCCGCAGGTATGTCAGGAGTTGAACCCAACGTGGGCATGGGAGCTCGAGCAGAACGGATACAAAGATCTGTCGACAGAGTGCAAGACGGGGTTACTTAAAGTAAGAATGCATATAGCTTTGTTCTGTTGTACATAGAAAATGCATTTGGTACGTTGATAGGTTAGATCGAACAGTTCAAAGCTACTAGTGTTCAGCTTAGTCTCTACTATTGTACATCAATTGACAAGCCATGCATAGTTGATCTTCACTTGAAGGCGTAAAATATTTAAACCACAATTATTTTTCATTGTTAATTCTCTTTTCCACTCTTTTAAGTATTTGTATTTTAATGCCTGAACACACTTCTGTAACAAAATCATTTCCCAAATTGGGATCAATAACGTCTCTTATCTTTGTTCCATTGTTAAAAGATCTACCTACACGCACACATAGGGATTATACATTTCATTTTAAAGTACCTTTTTAAAAGTATTGTAACAAAGTGTTTCGCAATCAAAGACGGATGTAAAAAAAAAGCAGACAGAAAAAACGTTAATACATGTTAGTGCAGCTTTTACAAAGTGCATTGTGGAAATGTTTCCCCGAAGGACTGTAATATACTATTCTCGATTTAGCATGTCAAATATGTGTATGACGCAGTGGGTTGTGCTTTGGTGTTTGGATCAGGGGCTCACAGGTTCAAAGCCCCCTGCAGTCAGCATGTCGTTGTGTCCCTGAGACACTTCACCGCAAATTGCTCCTGTGGGGATTGCCCACAGTATTGAGTATGTAAGTCAATTTGGATAAAAGCGTCTAACATGTAATGTAATGTACAAATATTCATAACAAATCAGTAGTGTTTTGGAAATCAATACAGTATCATAAAACATAATCTAGAGATAATCCATATTCTGTAAACCCATTATAAATACTAGGGATGCACCAAATTATCGGCCGAAAATGGTTAAAAAGGCCCTTTCGGCTTTCGGCCGAATGTCAGAGAACAGGGTTACGTTGATTATACTTCGCATATTTGTCCGGGTGTTTTGATCTCAAGTGGTGGAGTAATCCCGAAGTGGTGAAAGTCTTTGCAGTTACACCCCCTCGAGAAATGTCAGCTGAACACGTTTTACAAATCGCAATCCGCGCCTCTTTCTCTGATATTTTTAAATATCTCCAAGCGGCAGACATGTTGGCTGTGAGCCAGCCGCGAGCATGGTCGCGCGCCGTGCTTGTCGCCGCGTTTTGATTACGTCATCACAACAACACGTTAGCTTACCAAACTTATAGGTGCATTTGTTGTTGTTGAAGGCCTGGCTGTTACAGTCTTTATTTACACTAGTTTGTTGTGGGCCTACTGGCCTAGATGTTTATTTTAAAGCACCTTGGCTTTGTTCTGAATGCACTTTGTTCTAGTTATCCTACAGAGAAAAGAAAATGCACTTGACTTGGAATGAATGTACTGTATGCATTCAAAAGTGCTGAATAAATGTTTTATGGACTCATAATAGTGATTATTATTTAAGTTAAGTTTTGCCATAATCATGTATTTTTCCATAATCAGGTAACTGAACAACATTGGTAAAAAATGTATACATTATATATATATATATTTCTATTAATCATTTTCGGCATTCGGTTTTCGGCCAACTGTTTCCCATTCGGTGCACCCCTAATGAACACCTCACTTGCAATTAAATTAGGATTTAGTAACCTTGTGTTATATTCTACTTAAGCAGCAGTAATAATCTTCAGCGTCTTTCACTCACAGATCTGAAGAAAGTCAAATAATTAAAAGTTCATTACAAACACAACAACATGTTATTATATTAAAAACATGCTGTCCCTTTCTTCCCCTCTCTCTCTCCAGTATTTGTGTGAGTGTCAGTTCGATGACAATGTTAAGTTCAAAACGGCCATCAACGAGGAGGACCCGGATAAGATGCGTCTGCAGCCGATCGGCCGCGATAAAGACGGTCAGATGTACTGGTTCCAACTGGACCAGAGCGACAACGTGCGGCTGTACATCGAGGAGCAGGACGACCTGGACGGATCCTCCTGGAAGTGCATCGTCAAGTAAGCACAGAAAAGACTTATTGAGGAACACATACACAGCATGAAATGTGAGATCAATTAGAGTTTAGAGCAGCGGTTTCCACTCAGGGCCTACTTAAAGGTGGGGTAGGTAAGAATGGAGAAACCAGCTCGAGTGCGCTAGAATTTTGAAATACACAGCCGAAAAAAATCTGCCACTTCCTTACAGAGCCCCTCCTCCAACACACACGAACGTGCACATGACCAATGAGGGCACGAGATAAGTTTGTGCACAGATGGAAGGCTACTTTAGCCGGGCCGGCTCAGATGATTGGTCGTGCTTTTTACAGCGCCACGGCTTCATCAGATGATTTTTTTTTAATGTATTTATTGTCAAAGGACTTCAGATATTCATTGCTATCGGGATGTTAAAAGCATTCAATGGAATGTAACAAAAAGTGTTGTTTAAGAATCCAAAAAAATGTCACGGCTCGCATTCAACCATAAACAATGCGGAGGCTAAATAAATTCTGATGGGTCAATTCAGAACATCTGACACGTTGTTAATCCAGTAGTACAGACCACTGTCAAGGACTGTAATGACCGTTGCTAAGGAGGATCAAGAAAGAGAAAGAGAAAGGAGGTTCAAATAAAAATAAATCTTAATAATGAAAAAGTTTCCACACAAATCATAATGTTTTGCTAATTATTTGGCAGCCCACTTGCAATACGTTCGTGGCCCACAGGTTGGGAACGGCTTGTTTAGAGTATTAAGACAACAAAATGCAGTTAAAGTCTAACCAGTGATTACATTGTCTTTTTTATACTTTTTTTTTTTTATGTACCTTGTACGGCGACCTTGAGAGCCTCGAAAAGTGCCTTTTATCATTATTAATGTATTAAGAGAAGCAGTAAAATGTAGTGTCATTATCAGTGTTTCCGTCAGACCAGGGCTGAGAGGGCGTCCACCCCGAGAGCGAGGGAGGGGGGGGGTTGACGTCGTGTCGTGTCACGTCACGTGAATTTTGAATTGAGCTGTCCCCTATGCCCCGTCCACACAGCAGCTTTGAAAAAATCTTGGAGGTGGGCGTGTCTGAAAGCTTGGGGATTTTTTGCGACCAACAACCAATCACATGAATCTCCCGCCCCCGACATACAAAGCAATAGCAATGTTAAAACGAAGTAAACTGGATATAAACTCTCCAAACAGGGGAAAAACCTACCAGTTTCACCCACTGTCTCTGCCACCTCCCTCCATGCCTGGTTCCTCCGGTTTGTATCCCGGTAAATAGTCTGGTCGTAAAGAACCGGGTGATTTGCTACCGTAATTTCTCGTTTGAAATATGAGGAAATGAACTGCGGTATGGCTCTCCCAGCTTGCACGCGGTTTGATTGGCTAGCGCTTGCACTGTCAGGTTTGCATAAACGGGATTTGATTGGCTGACGCTTCCAGCTCAGCTTCAAAAGTTGAACATTGCTCAACTTTTGAATCCTGAGATGCCTGGAAATCTTTGCTTTGCTTCCCCACAATGCAGTTCGGCGAAAAGCGAGACAAAGTGACGTCACCCCATTCAAAGTCAATGGGCAGAGAAGCGTTGGAAGATTTTTTTAAAGCTGCTGTGTGAACGGGGCGTAATAGATACTATCTCTTTACGTATTAGTGATGGGAATTCCAGCTCTTCTTAGAGACTAAAATTAAATTAGTCACTAAGAAGAACCGGCTCCTAAACGGCTCTTAAGTTCACCACGGAGCCTCAGTTTCGCTGCTGCAGGGCCCCGACCCTCGTGCTCCACTATCACCCCCCGCCAAGGCTCGCCGGCAGTACACTTTCCGTCACAGGAAAACGCTTTAGTGGCGAGAAGAATCCCACCAGACTCCTCTGCCCCTCCAACAGAAGGATGTCCTTGTCCTTTTTCCTTTTCGTCATTTCAAGCGATAAAAACTCAATCTTCTCTCAAAGTATTTATTTATTTTTTTGACCGCCCTCGGCTCGAGTTCAGGGCGTTCCGAGCTGAATAAGGGCGTCAAATGACGGAAAGACGCCCCCCTGGCGGAAACGCTGGTCATTGTGTTTAATATAAGAATATACTTATGACATATTTTAAAGAGGTATATTATATGTAGTATGAATTAAATTAATGGGTATACACACTATAGACAGTAGTATACATATTGACTACACTATAGAAATGTAGACGGTATAAAAAGACAGAATGCATATTAAACACTATAGGCAGTTTTAAAGATATCACAATCACCATAGGTTTTATGCTAATGCTCTTTATTAAAGCAGGTACTGTGTGTGTTGCTCTGTAAATATAAAGTGATTTATTATATTTATCTCCTTCTCTTGTCTCCCTGCAGAGACAGAAACGACCTGGCGGAGGTTGTTGCTCTTCTGAAAACACAGATCGACCCCGCGCTGTTAAAAAGAGACGAGGAAATGAAAGCTGCAGCTGAAGAGGGGAAAGAGAAAACAGACGGTGAGGTTTAGACTTTCAAATAATACATTACAATACGTTAGAATGAACTATTTGTTGTTGTGTGAGGCACATTTTAATCACCAAGCTAATGCAATGTTATAGGAAGAGAAACATACTTACACAGAAAAGTCTTTTGTAGGAGGAGAGGAAATCAGTTCCCAGAGTATTTAGAGTTACATCAAATTAACTGCAAGCTATAACGACTAAGTTACTAGTATTAGTGTTAAGTTATACCTATAAAAGTCTGCACATTTTCTTTGTTTTTCTTGATATTCATATTATTTAAGCAGTCATTTTGATGTTTTATTCTGTATTTACATTCCAGGTGAAGTCAAAAAGATCGAGGGCTCTTCAGATGAAGATATCAAAGACAAGGCTGCCGGTCAAGTCTCACCGAAGACAGAGAATAATGAGAAAGAGACCGAGAATAACGAGAAAGAGACCGAGAATAATGAGAAAGAGAATAAAGAGACAGAGAATAAAGAGAAAGCAAAAGAGGAAGTCGACTTTAAATCAGAAACGTCTCTGAATGGCGTCATCGAAGAAAAACCCGAAGCTGAGTTAAATTCAGAAAAGCCCGCCTCGGATCTCAGCGTCATTACAAAAGTCCAGAATATCAAAGAGGAACCGATGGAGGTGTCGGACACGAAACCAAGCAACACGGCAACAAGTAAACCGGCCTCTGAGGTGTCTTGTTTATCAGTGAAGGCAGAGAAAGGAGACGAGGCGAAGAAAACCGAGGAGATTCAACAAGCTCTGAAGAACGACCAACAGGCTAAAATCCCCCTGAAGAAAAGGGGAATGAAGTTTAGCGAAGACTTTGAGAAACATAGTGGGATCATAGTTCAAAACCCGTCTGTTTCTCAGCTCAAAGAAGCTCCCAAAGCCGACTCGACTCTCGATCAGAGCAAGAAAGCGCAGAGTGTAAACGATCACGTTAATGGGGAAGTTGCGTCAGCGAAAAGCCATTTGAGCGAGTCGCTAAAAGACGCCGCTTCCTGCTCTAATCATAAAATGCAGGAACCAATAAAAGCTACATCGGCTACAAAAGACTCATGTGCAGAAGACAAAGCGTTGAAAGAAACATTAGCTTCTGGTGAGTCAGAGAAAGACGCGTTGAAAGAAGTGAAATCAAAAGATTTGGAGGAAAGAACAGCCAGTGTTGACGCATCAAAGTCAAGTAAGGCTGAGGAAACCAAGACGAAGCAAACGGAAAGGAGTGAGGATAAAGAAAAGGAGACTTGTGAAGCTGATGTTGAGAAATCGGATAAATCAGCGGAGAAAGAAAAGCGAGGAGTCATTAAAACATCAGACAAAGATCATGCAAAGAAATCAGCTGAATCGGAAAAGGCTGCATCAACTTCGGTTGTGAAAAGTACAGAAAGACTAAAAGAAAGTGATAATGCGGAGAGTAAGGAAGCCGCAACAAGTCTTAAAAAGGCAGAAATCAGTGACAAATCAGATTCGGTGGAGTCTCCTGTTATTAAAAAGCGGGACAAATCGTGTACACTTGGCGAAAAGCAAGATCTAAACAAGAAGCAACAGAAAGCCTCTGAGACTGACACGGAAAAGCCTGAAGACGTGAAGAAAGCTGTCAACTGTGAAGACGTTCCGATGCACGATGTCTCCGAGATAAGCGACTCCGTGGAGGTGGAAGCAGTGGCCGTAAAACCCGATGTGACAAAGCCTCAGGAGGACGACAAAACTGAGATTAACTCTGTTGCATCTAAGGAGAAGAAAGAGGACACGTCTGATGGGAAAGATAAACCGTGCAGTGAGAAGATTAACGTCCCTAAAGAAACTGAGAGAAAGGATAAGGGAGAGATGTCTGAAGAACAGGCTAAGAAAATGGAGACGGGAAGTAAAAAGGATGCAGACTTGGAAAAGAGAAAGGACACGGGGATTAAAAATAAAAAGGACACAGATTTGGAAATGATGACGGAATCGGCACAGAAAGAGGACACGGACAAAGAAATGAAAATAGACACAGATATGGAAAATAGAAAGGAAACTGGAAAGCAGAAAGACACCAAGTCCGAAAATAAAAAGGACACAGACTTGGAAAAAAGAAAGGATACAGACTTGGAAAAGAGAAAGGACACAGACAAGAAAAAGGACACAGACAAGAAAAAGGACACAGACTTGGAAAAGAGAAAGGACACAGACTTGGAAAAGAGAAAGGACACAGACTTGGAAAAGAAAAAGGACACAGACTTGGAAAAAAGAAAGGATACAGACTTGGAAAAGAGAAAGGAGACTGACTTGGAAAAGAAAAAGGACACAGACAAGAAAAAGGACCCAGACTTAGGAAAGAGAAAGGAGACAGACTTGGAAAAGAGAAAGGACACAGACTTAGGAAAGAGAAAGGATACAGACTTGGAAAAGAGAAAGGAGGCTGACTTAGGAAAGAAAAAGGAGACTGACACAGACAAGAAAAAGGAAACAGACTTGGAAAAGAAAAAGGAGACAGACTTGGAAAAGGGAAAGGAGACTGACACAGACAAGAGAAAGGAGACAGACTTGGAAAAAAGAAAGGGGACAGACTTGGAGAAAAAAAGGGAGACAGACTTTGAAAAGAGAAAGGACACAGACTTGGAAAAGAAAAAGGACACAGACTTGGAAAAGAAAAAGGACACAGACTTGGAAAAGAAAAAGGACACAGACTTGGAAAAGAGAAAGGACACAGACAAGAAAAAGGACACAGACTTGGAAAAGAGAAAGGACACAGACAAGAAAAAGGACACAGACTTGGAAAAGAAAAAGGACACAGACTTGGAAAAGAGAAAGGACACAGACTTGGAAAAGAAAAAGGACACAGACTTGGAAAAGAAAAAGGACACAGACTTGGAAAAGAGAAAGGACACAGACAAGAAAAAGGACACAGACTTGGAAAAGAGAAAGGACACAGACAAGAAAAAGGACACAGACTTGGAAAAGAAAAAGGACACAGACTTGGAAAAGAGAAAGGACACAGACTTGGAAAAGAAAAAGGACACAGACTTGGAAAAGAAAAAGGACACAGACTTGGAAAAGAAAAAGGACACAGACTTGGAAAAGAAAAAGGACACAGACTTGGAAAAGAAAAAGGACACAGACTTGGAAAAGAGAAAGGACACAGACAAGAAAAAGGACACAGACTTGGAAAAGAGAAAGGACACAGACAAGAAAAAGGACACAGACTTGGAAAAGAAAAAGGACACAGACTTGGAAAAGAAAAAGGACACAGACTTGGAAAAGAGAAAGGACACAGACTTGGAAAAGAGAAAGGACACAGATTTGGAAAAGGACACAGACTCGGAAAAGAGAAAGGACACAGACTCGGAAAAGAGAAAGGACACAGACTCTGGAAAGACACCGGGAATCGAAAATAAAAAGGGCAGCGAATCAAAGAAAAAGGAGACTGACACGGACAACAAAAGCAAAACAGATTCTGCAAATAAAACGGAAACCGGGAAGGACACGGAAGCTGAAAATAAAAACGACAGCAAATCCTCAACGGAAACGGAGAAAGCCAGCGACCCGAGCAAAGAACCGGATGTGGAAAAGCCGGCTGAGGAGGAAGGCAAAAGCGATGAAGATGAAGATGACGAGGAGGCACCAAAAAAGGAGGTGGCGAACGGCAGAGGAACTCCGGCTTCACGACGAAGATCGAAACGTCCGGCGCGTCGAAGGAAAGCCGCGCTTCCGAGAGCAGAGAGGCAGGACTCAGAGTCTGATACAAACACCGGGATGTCTCTCCGAAGATCTCCAAGGATCTCAAGACCCACGAATAAAGCGGTGGAGACCCAGGGAAAGAAACCGGAGAAATCTGCTCCACAGGCGGACAAGAGCGACGATGACGAAAAGGATGATAAAGAAAAGGACGAGGACGAAGAAGAAGAGGAGGAGGAGGAGGAGGAGGAGAAAGCTGTTCAGAAGAAACCGAGGGAGAAGAAACCCGAGCAGGAGGGTCAGACCAAACCTAAGGTAAGATTACTCACCGGTGTGAAATATAATATAAGAGGTTTGATTAAATACAAGGACATGTTGAAGCCCCGAGTCTGTTTTTCAGGTCTCAGGCTCGAAAAAGACATTCCCAGAACAAATTAATATAACTTAACTTCTAAAAGGGTTAAATTAATAATATTTGTTCTCAAAGTAATGATAAACCTTTGAGTTGGATGTAGAAAAGTCAGGGGGCAACGAGACGAGTGAGCGATACAGGGAGAGAAACACAGAAGAAGAGAGGAGTGAGCGATACGGCGGAGAGGAAAGTGAGTGAAGAGAATAATTAGCGATAGAGGGAGAGAAGTGGAGAGGAGGGTGAACAGGGGTGTTAGCGGCAGACAGGGAGAGACACATAATTACACATGGCGCTCTCCAAGAAGAGGAAAGTGGACAGTGAGAACAGAGCTCTTAACCCTGAGTGGACTCATTCATGTTCATCCTGCCCACTGGGAGCTCAGAGCCAGTGTGTCTCATTTGTTCAGAGACCGTGGCGCTCATTAAAAGTGCCAAAACGCCACCATGAGACCAAACATTCTCTCTCAACTCAGAACTGAGGTCACAACAAATAAGCAGTCTCAGAGCCCGATATGATCAGTCCACCAGGATCAACATTCAAACTAAATATGGTTCCAGGGCAGGCTAACCAATGAGCTAACCGAGGCTAACCAATGAGCTAACCGAGGCTAACCAATGAGCTAACCGAGGCTAACCAATGAGCTAACCGAGGCTAACCAATGAGCTAACCCAGGCTAACCAATGAGCTAACCGAGGCTAACCAATGAGCTAACCGAGGCTAACCAATGAGCTAACCGAGGCTAACCAATGAGCTAACCGAGGCTAACCAATGAGCACCTGCATGTGTATGAGAATGGCCCTGACACCATTTCAGCCCAGATCTAAACTCCTGGCAGGACAAGCTCCAGCTCAATTCTCACACTGAATTAAAACAAAGTGAGAGAGGGACTGCAATATAAGAGGGAAAGAAAGAGAGACTTTAAAACTGTTCAATTGTTATGATGTGTAAAGACTGATATTGTTCTATAATCGTCTGAAACTGTTAAGTCATGATGTGAAACGGTTAACAAAGAAAAAGGGAAACCCAAGCTGCTGCTACACTTTATTTTATTTATCTAAAATTAAACACTTTTAAGATGCACATATTTTCAAAACCTATTTTATTTATTTTCTCTTTTGTTTTTAAATGCAGCCCGAGAGGAACATTACACATACCCATAGTATTTACTGTATATCTGTATAGTTCAACGTTAATTGAATATTGTTGTTTTTGAATTGTACTTTCTTTGTTTGATTGGCAGTCAGTTGTTGATGACATGCAGACGTTGATAAAGCTACAGCTACTTCAATATATACACACTAATTCATAAAGCAACTTAGACATGTTGATGTTCCGGACCTTTGCATGGGGACATTTACTCTAACTGGACCTCGTTGAATTTTAGTTGAATACCCCTGCTCGAGTAGCTATCGTAGCAGCTAATATGAAAACTCCGTAATTGACATAAATATGAAGATGGATTAATCATTTCAAAGTGACACAGACACATTGGATTAACCTTCAGCAGCGTTTTTGTCGTTGTAATGCCATTGAACACAACTTTTGATCAGAAAACAAAAAGCTAAGACGTTTATAGCCGTTTTGGCTCCGTAAAGCTAATTTGTGTTGTTTGTTGTTCTGATCGCTCAGTGATGATACTTATTTCAGGAATCTGTGGAATCTCAGCTTGCTAATCGATATCTTGTTTGTGCAGATCTGATCAGTAATAGGGGTATTGTAACGTGAGTTCTGTGCTAAGTGTGTTAGCATTTTTTCGCTCAGGGCTAATTCAGAGCCTTTGTTATTACCCTTGTGTTTCGTTTAGCGAAAAATTGTTAATATTGTCTGATAGCTGAGTTTCTTCCCGTTAAGTGGGTATGACACATTCATAGGTTTTTAAATGTTGAGAAGCCCTCAGACGCTGTTTCTTGCAAGATGTGGCGTTTTGCCCCCGCCCGCGGGGCCGTTAGGTTCAGGTGCTTAAACCAAAAGACGATTAAATTCTTCCACACGTTTGTAGAAATGTTTCCCGTTTTAATGCGTAGAAAAGAGCTTTAAGATTTTAAACAGACCTGATTATAATGACCCCCCCCCCCCCCCCCCCCCCCATCATATTATTTATTAACTTGCATGCTCTCAAATTAAGCGTTTAGTTGGACTTTAAAACTTTACGATTAATGCATAAAAATGTAGAAACTTCTTTGTTTTATCTAGAGTTCGTAGTGACTAGTTTTACAAAGAAAAATTAGAACAAATGTAAAACCATGACGTATAAATGTCATCAAATAATTGATTTATAACAGAAATAAACATGTGTTACAATTTAACAGATCGTATCACAACACTGCTGTCTAAGCTGACACAAAAAGGGAAAACAATTAGAAAAAAAAAAAAATTTAATTAATTTTTTTACAAAAATGAAACATGACTCTTCTGTATAAGAAATGCTAATCTAGTACGCAGTGGAGTATATTCTTAACAATGAGATGACCACTTGCACAAACTCTAATTTCAGTCATTAATATTGGTGAATAAAGTCGTAAGCACACAGTGTTTCCCGTACTAAAGGTCCACATGTGTTATTTCAGGGGAGGAAGAGACGGAGGGTCCGGTGGTCCAACACGAGAACACGCCGTAAAAAGAAAGGCTCCGAAGACGAAGAGGAAAACAGCGAAGACGAGTCGAGCGCCGAGGAGGAAACTGAGGCAGAGGACGACAGCGACGAAGATTACAAGGTGGAGCGACGCAAACGGAGACGCAATCGAAACCGAGAGAGACGAGAATCGGACTCCTCGACCTCCTCAGACGACGATTTACCTCCAAACGACGACCCCTGCAAACACTGCGGGCTCCCGAGCCAACCAGAGCTGGTGGGTACTCACAGATACCACGATACTACCAACAAATAACTCACGTTTTTATCATTCAAGTGGATTTTTTTTTTAGAAGTTAGAAAGTATGTTTACAAGCTGAAGACAGAAGACAATATATAAAACAAGACAAGCAATAAAAAAGTAGCTCATATGTTAAATATTAAGGAAAAGCAAACTTAAGTACTCCAAAATAAAAACAAATAAGTACTCATCCATGGCTACAATATGAGTAGCTGTATTTATAAAGGTAAGTGATAATAAGGTTTGAGATAGTATAAAAATTATCTTTTGCATATAACAATGGTTATGGTTATTACACAGTAGAATTACCAAACAAAGTGTATACAGTAAATTGCACAAGATCTGAAAAGAAATAAATCTATAACTTAATCAAAATGCATCAAATGAAGGAAAAAGCCAAAGAAAACATCTTTTAAGACGGGAATTAATTAAGAATTTAATATTTCTGTCCGTATATTATTTTATGAACATAATCAGTGAATTCACACATTTTTACATATATATTTTTAATAATAATAATACACTTTATTTATAGAGCCCCTTTAATGGTACTCAAAGACACTTTACATGTTACGTTCATAAAAAAAACAACCCTCTTAAAATAAACAAAACGCAACAAGAATGAAAGATTAAAAGCAGTTCTGAAAAGGTGAGATATGAAGACAGATTAAATCCACCCATGTCGTATGAATTGTGGTTTTTAAAATTAACTTTTCACGAGTAACCAATCAGAACACATCGTCTACATCCCATATTATATATTTACTTGGCAATATAAAATGCATACTGCCAGCTTGAC